>NC_089770.1:33940014-33960014 GCF_040412425.1 Macrobrachium rosenbergii | reverse complement strand
AGTACCACAATTCATATTTATTAGCTACAGCTTAGCTGACATATGGGATGACTTGACACTGATGGACTGTATTTCAAAGGTTGGCTGCAGCTGATATGTGCTTTGCCTCATCCCTCTTATTCCGGCTGCCAAATGCTCCTTTTAGGGTGAACCTTGTTTTGACGTCTGAAGTTTTTTTTTTTTTTTTTTTTTTTTACTGAGTTTATCTTGCTCAGACCTTATATTAAACATCTAATTTTACTGGATAGGTGTCAGTATTGAACAATGAATTATGCACAAGGTATAAATGATGAAGAAATTTTTTGAAGAAAATCACCAGTGTATAACAACAGTCCTTATATTTTCAATATTTCTAAATCCTATTACTCTTTATAGGTCTTCACTGAAACAAAAAACGTGTGGACAGTGCAGCCATGGCCCAATGAGGTATTAGGAGCCTTCACAAAAATGTTAGTTACCATAATTCACGGATCATGGAAGACGAGTGCTATTTTCACTGGAGGTATAACTATAGTTACAAAACCAAAAGACTGATAAATGTCAAAGCAAAACGCATTGAAAACATTATCAAAAGTAGCAAACTTTATAGAGATGATCTACATATTAGACTCCAGTTACAGAATGATGAAAAGCTCACACGGGATGTACTGAAAAATATCTTCATCCAAAAGAACTTAAAAAGGCATTGAAACTCCAGCATTCAGAGGCAAAGGCTAACACAGCACTTGAACCAACGAGAAAAAAGCGTTCAGAAGTGACTAGATTTAACCTCGTGCACAACTGCATGTTCTGTGGTGCCGATTGTAAGGTTGAAAAAGATCCAAAATATCCACCGCCCTCGAGACCAGTATACATCTGCAGACAAATGACGAGAAAAGAAGACAAACCTCCGCTAAAGGAAGAAATTTTAGAAAAATGTAAGGAACGAAATGATACATGGGCATATGAAGTTATGGTTAGGGTGGGAGGGGCAGTAACTGTTATTGACATCAAAGCAGAACTGTTATTGACATCAAAGCAGAACTGTTATTGACATCAAAGCAGCTGTGCAGAAACACCACTATATTATTCCCACAATGCTAGCAGTTCATGCACTGACAGGTTGTGATACAACTGCTGCATGTTATAAAATAGGGAAAATAAAAATGACGAATTTTTTGAAACGTAGAGCTCCGTCTCTTGAGCTTATTGGAAGTGTTGAATCTGAATGGGCAGATGTATTAGAGCAGGCCACAAAGTTCATATAAGCAAGTTATGGATAACCGAAAGCTGAATCCATGTCAGAAGCTAGAGCAAAAATGTGGACGGAAAAGTTTGGCAGGAGAGGAGCAACAAATACACCTCCATTAGCCACACTACCCCCGACTACAGAGACATTTGTTGAGAATGAAGCGTGCTCACCTGCAGACATACATTTGGAAGTTCATCCACCAGAACAAGACGCCTCTAACTATGGTTGGATAAAAGACGACAAGACAAAACCACTGCTACCAAAAACTCTACCCGCAAATATAAAAATTGCATATTGAGGATTCTTAAAGATGACTGGTGCACCAGAAAGGAAACCTGCAAAACTTCAAAATGCAGGTTTAACCGTAGCAAATTATCATGCGCAATCTTTCGTTCATGTCATGAATCTTTTGCATGTTGTAATGACCATAATAATGTGTCAGATGATCAGGAGGATGAAATATAAATTCATGTAGGTTGATAAAAATAAACGTTCTAAACTTCGTGCTACTGTGAATAGCTTTACATCTCAATCATTATAAAATATGTAAGCTTACAATATTTTGTTTAAGAAAGGTAACATAAAAGGATATTTTCCATAAAATAAAATGTTTCAGAATAAAATAAATAAATAGGGACGCTTTACTTTAATAAAATAAGCAGTTTATTTATTTGATATTTATATTTTCATATTGCTAAGTACAGTGTATTTTTAGTTGTTAAAAAAAGTGAAACAAATCCATGAACATATTGTCTACATTGCCTATATTATCAGCAATGGCAGAGCAGAGGCTCTTAAGCATCGGTGGAAGGGTTAGAGCTCACTCTCCCTTGAAATAATAATAATAATAACTTTATGTTTATATATTTACCAAGCATTATGCATTTTTATTTATTGAAAGAAAGTAAAATATTTCATGAACGTATTGTCTACTTTATCATCAATGCAAGAGCAGAGGCCTTTAAGCATCGGTGAAGGGTTAGATATCACTCTTCCTTAAAAAAACAAGGTGTGGGGTCAGCCAGTCCCTCCATGCTGGTGCCCCTGGACGTAGACTGAAGGCTGGCAATAATATTGAATCAAATTTTAAAGAATAACACCATTTTCAAACATTTTTCTTGTGATACGATTCACTTCTGAAACGTGAAATTTTCCTGTTGTTTTCTGACAGCTCTCAAGCCAATTACGTACATTTTCCACAACTTTGGCGATTACATCATACATTTTAGTCCTTTAGCTCTCAGATGAGACCAGAAAGAGCTTTCTATCTTAAAGAATAAGGGAGTTATAGCGATTCGAAAAAATCTTTTGCGAATATCATGAGAAATGCTTTGGGATGAAAAGGTTGAAATATTTACTTTTTTGATATCATGAAATGCTCAGTCCTGACAGCTGTCCAGTAAATCATTTCCTAAAACTAGCGATCTAAGCCAGCAGAATCAGCAACAAATATACAATTGAGATGTTAAAACCCGGATTTAGTCCCTCGGTAGCCGGACCATCTGTGCCACAGATCATTATCGTCTGAAATATTGGCAAAGCGCGATCATTCAGAGTTGATATGAACGGATTCAACGCCAATAAACAGAGGGCTGGACATACAAGGTTTATTTTTCATGTTAAAATGTGCGTTAGACTAAAATGGGACGAGTAAATAACCGCATCGTTATATTTTATCATTATTTCCCTACTAGTTGTCATGGCATAGTAGATGCTTGTATCGTTTTTGCCTATAGTATCTCATTTTTATGAGTGCTGGTGACATTTAATACGCCTATACTTTCAAACATGCACACACACTCACAAACGCGCGTACACAATGGCAGATTAACACACACACACACACACACATATATTTAGCCAAGGCCACAGGAAAAATACATACTAGAGATTTGTAAGTTTGTTTCTTTTTAATCACCTGTTGAGCTGTCCTATACGTGCTGTACTAGGTTAACCTGATCTTGGATATTTGTGTTTACATTTTTCAACTTTTATGCTTCCTTTGTTAGATATTCTCCTTGCTTCTAGCATTGTACCTTGAAAATGTGTTGAAAGAACACGGAAGCGCTTGGTACGCCTTCTTTTATTTTTCCCGTGGCCTTGGCTAAATATATTGTCACGCGCTATTTAGTGACATATAAGCACACACACACGTATATATATATATATATATATATATATATATATATATATATATATGCTATATATATATATACACTGTAAGGTTATATATACAGTATATATATAAGCCACCTAATTACATCCATTTACAGTAATAAGAGCTGGGACACTGCTTTATCAGTGTTTCCACTGGTGGAAGATTTGGTTCACAAGTCGATATATTGCTCTCATATTATAGCATCACATTCTTTGTAATCAGACACTAATATCAAATAAAGTTTCATATTCTTTTCCAAGCCAATATAAGTGAGCGACAGCTGAGATTATTGGTGATGTCAAATTGGCCTCTTTCGAACGACACGATGCCAATTTCTGACGATAATAGTTGATGTTATTGTTGAAGCCACTTTCTTCTGCTGTCACCTATTTGCTGTAACTATAAGAGAGACCACTCTACTGGCTATTCGTACCCCAGTCACGTTAGAACTCGGGACTTTAATCATTATTCTTCCCGTGATATTCAAAAACTGAATACCTAACTACCATAGACACAGCTGTATGAACATTTGCTTATATTTTTGAAAATTGTAGACTTTTCGCCATGTTACTTGGTAATCAAGTAGACCAAAATAAAAGAATAGAACTTCTTGAGTATCAGGAAATAGAAATAATACTTTGCACGTTCATATATATATATATATATATATATATATATATATATATATAAAATAGAAATTCTCAACTCTGTGAATTAGGGAATTTTAACATTCTATGAATGACAAACAGAATAAAACAGAGTAAGAGGAGCCATACTCCTATGTTTCATTACACATTAAATAATTTCACTTGGGTCTATTTCGTCAAAAGAAAACAAGAAGTCAGTTACATATCTTCAACTTGCCGGGACAATGTCGACAAAAAACTGTGTAAAATAATGTTGTTTTCGACTAACCAGTTGGGAGCCTGTAGCCAGCACTGTGTCTCTCTTGACAAGTTAATCTAATATAGCCGTTGGCAGCTGAACCCTTTGATACAGAAACATGGGATTACAATTTCGTTTTGTAGCTCCGAAAATCGAACTCGCAAAAAAGCAGGTTTTGCTTACGTAACAAATCTGGGAAATTGTGTATGTATACATTTTGCTACATATCCACAGAATTTGTAAAATTATATATATATATATATATATTATTGTTAAATATATATATATATATATATATATATATATGTATATGTGTGTGTGTATGTGTATACATATGCACACGCATTAATACACACACACACATATATATATATATTTATGTACATATTAGAGAAGTAATCAACACACAGTCAATTGAAATATCTGATTTCGATCCTGATGCGAATCAGAAATTTATAAATATATATATATGTGTGTGTGTGTATGTGTATATATATATATATATATATATATATATATATATAAGTAAATCATTTGACCCAGGTGACATGCAGTCAATCAAATCCCCTTCTTGTAAGAGTGAACAAACATTACCCACTACAATGCTTCTTCCCGACCACCGATTGCTGAGTCCTGCCATAAAAAGGAAAAATAGGGGGCAGAAGAACAGAATGAAACAGATCGAAAGTTTTCTTTCTAGGTCGTCAGCAAAAGTAGAAGATCAGATCTGGGCTGTTGTTCGCTGGTGCACCCACCCGTGAAAAGAGGTCAGGAGATGGAATGGTTCTCAGCCTAAGAAAAAATAAAGGGAGTGAAAAAGGCATGACAAATTCTCGTCTTATATTCAAAAGTGTGTTGTTCGGTCGAGCTATTATTATTATTATTATTATTATTATTATTATTATTATTATTATTATTATTATTATTATTATTTTCAGAATATGAACCCTTTCGTGTGGAACAATCCCACAGGGGCCGTTGACTTGAAATTCAAGCCCCCAAAGAGGTAATGAGGAATACAGAAAGAAGAGATCTGTTTTTTGAAAAAAAAAGAAAATTAACAAATAAATTAATAAATAGATAAAAATGTATTTTAATTATAAAATACAAGGAGAATTGTTTAAAGGTAGTAATGCATATTGGTGCTACTGTTCAGCAAAGCTCTTCTGGCTTCACCTTGAGAATCATAAAAACCTTTCTGTGCCACAGAGTATAATTGCTTTTAATTTATATTATTGTATCATAAGAATTCATGATGGCACATCTTCAGAACGGGTCATCATACATTAGGGCAATTTAAGTTTATCACATCTGTTTTCCATGAGTTATATATTGCGATGTAATATTTCAACCCGGACACTGAAAAGGCCTTCTTTCATTCAGAAAGCGTTATATAGTTTCTTTCTTCCTTCGGGAATTACCCTGTTATTACGGCAGGCCCACAATGGGGTTAATTTGGTAGGTTTTGTGTGGAGGTGTGTTTCCCTTTTATTTCCCCTGCTGAAATGGGCACCAAGTTGATAGAAGGAGTCTTTTGTGCGAGAAACAGACATTGAAATGCCATGATTTCACAGGCCGGTCGCCCGCCGAACGAGGCCAGATTAATGCTGTTACGATATAAGATGAAAGAAATTTTGTGTTAATCTAAGAACCTCATATATGCTTTGGGGGCTTATACACACACACAATGATTATTAATAATATTACATATATATATATATATACTGTGTATATATATATATATATGAGAGAGGTACTGTGTATATATATATATATATATATATATACATATACACACACACATGATCACAACATTCTCCTGTCTCAAACAGAATTCTATCAAATATAAGGGAGCCCAGAAACGCCAAAATGTGGAAAATAAAGGCTATATTTCAGAGACCAAACTGTCTCTCTCCTCAGGCAAATAGTGTATGAGCAGAAAAGTTACTGAAAAGCGGTATTTATGCCAGAGGATCCACAGGCCAGCCGTTAAGTCATCTAGTTGACAATTTCTCTTAATCATCTAATCACTTCGCGCCTTTGAGAGATTCATTGCACTTCTTTCTTTGATCAAGGCTGATTCCACCACCTATTTTTGAACCGAGTTAATTGCTGGCAATTATACGGTATTCTGTCATTTGTGATTATGGTTATTTATGGTTAAAAATAGCTGAGCTCGTTGTCCGTACCTAACTGAACGTATATGATGTATTAATCTCTGGGGTAAATTCTCTTGATTCATTCCTAGAAAATTTTAAGTGAATAACATGAACGGATAATAAATAGCTGATCGTGAATTTTCTCTGATTATAACAATGGCGTTTTGTGAGTTGAAGAGAAGACAGACGTTTGAATGTCTTGGCTTCCATCCTCGAGAATATCTACCGTTCCACAAAAAAGATGAATAAGGCAGTCCTTAAAGAAAGGCTGTTCACATTTACCCGCAGTCTGCAACGACCTAAAAACGTCCCTGAGAGAAATAGAAGAACATTTAGAGAAAAATCTGCATGAAATTTCTTCTTGAGTAATGATGTCGTCTGGATGATAGGCGGTCTTGAGGAAAGATAAATAGAAGGAAGTATTTTGAAAGAAAGGAGAGACAAAGAGATAGCTCTGAGAAACATTGCTGAAGACGATGAATCAGGGAAAAAACCAAGTTAATTTATGAAAGAAGGAAAAAAGGTATAATGAAAGGTATAGTGATAACGATGCAAGACCTGCCGAAATACTGAGGCTTTGGAATATACGAGAGAGAGAGAGAGAGAGAGAGAGAGAGAGAGAGAGAGAGAGGACGTGGACTATTGTGAGGAATATCAGGTGGCATCTATTGATTAATGCTAATGGATGTTCACTGAATTCTGTCTATATTTCAATTAACATGACTTCCTTTCCCCATTCGGTGCAATCATAAATTCATAATTATGAGACATCAACACAAAGCTAAATTAAAAACATGATGCAGTTGAAAAGCAACAAATAAAGCATTACAAATAATCCGTGATGCCTGCCAGCGATTGCTAAAAGTAACGTAAAAAATGCCTGTATCCGGAAACCTTCCTTGTTCTTCGTCTCAACGTTTCTGGGCGGGGGTGAAAATCCTTTGGTAAAAAGGAAAGAAAGCAGAACTAATGTAATTCAATTTCCTCTTCGCCCGAAGCCTTGTGACGCTTCTGGATGACGGAAGGGAAATTCGTTTCCTCAGCATTTTCATTTCAAACGGGATTTTCCCTCGCCGTGGTCACAGAGATTTTGTTCAGCTTAAAAAAGAGAAAACGGCAAGAATAAGATTTCTTCCTCCGTTTTTCGCAGTTAGTGGCTGAAAGGAGACGTATCTGGTATTATTGTTATTTACATTAGAATTCTTGTTCTTCTTCTTACACGGAATTAGAGAGAAGTTATTTGCCGCACAAAAATGTATGAAACATTTCGTTCCAGATTATGAAATCTATTAAAATAAAACTTTCATCTTTTATTTACAATGAAGCGTCGTGGCCGGTTTTGTGAGAGTGTATGACAAACAAATTCATGAGACCTTTCATTTTGGAGCGCGTTTGAAATAGACGATATAGTAATTTAATCATTTCGGTGCTTGTAATACCTACACATTTTCGAAAGGTTATGGAAACGACTTAAGATTTTTTAAGATATTCTTGTTGTAAGTGTCTTGGAGAGAGAGAGAGAGAGAGAGAGAGAGAGAGAGAGTAAAAATATGTTAAAATACAAACGCAATGACTGACGTTATTAATACTATCGATCAAAGTTTATAACAACATTCAACAATCATCTGCATTGTCTCGGCTTGGTGAGTGCTAACATTTATTATGATTATTTTACTTTTTATTATTTTATTTTGTTAGTCTTTCTTATTTGTTTTCTACCATTTTCCTTTGTATTGTTCTTTACTTCAAATTAATCTTCATTTTTTCAAAATTTATGTATTCCTGGTAATTTTTGTTAAGGTTTGAATGTACGTGGCTGGTTGTCTTTGCACGTTAGCAGTATTATTACCAGAAAGTTTTAATGGACTGAACTTTTCTTCATTCATATACCGAAATTCATCAAGAACTTATTAATATTCGTTAATGTTTATGAAGTGTAGAAAATTTGTCTCTCCTTCAATATGGAGCCACTCATTTCCATATTTTTGCATTGGCTTTACTTATCACTCCTAGTTATGCAGCACTAGCCATTCAAAATAGTTTCTGAAGGGCGTTTGTGTTCATGGAGTTGTAAGGGTTTTAAAGAGTCATCGAGAGTCATCAGCACACAGTCTCCAGTATCTAAGGTGAATAAATGGAAGAGAATCTGATCTGTTGTTATCAGTATCAAAAAGGAAGATATTTCCTTGTTGCTTTTTGTGACCTTACATTGTAATTGAGGGAAAATAAGCTGATATAGGAAAGTACTTTCCTATGAACGATCAAGTAAGTTTTTTGTTATCTTGAACATTTTATTTAGTTTTTCTATTATAATGTCTGGCTGTTGATGGCTGCTCCTTTGGGAATTTTTTGATAGTAAGATAGTATAGTCATTAAAATCATGTGAGTCTTCTTTAAAGACAATATACCTTTTTTATAAATTTAGCCTGAAGATCAATACATTTATAAAGATATACACTTATCCAACCTCTTACAAGTTGATATATATGCATATATATATATATATATATATGTGTGTGTGTGTGTGTGTGTGTGTGTGTGTGTATGTATACACACATTACTTTCTAAAGCTAAATATCAGCATACATTCTCAACAAGCCCCTGTAAGTACATTTCATAAGAGATAAAGTGTTCCCACATATGTACAGTAGATAAAACTGAAAACGAAGATTCAAAGAAAACTCTGAGATCAAAATATTAAGGAGGGACTCAGAGGCTTCACTTTGGGAAGGTGTTCATAGCCCATCAGAAGCCACAACACTTAGAGAAGCTAATGGATTTAGATTGCTGGAAGCCATGCACGACGACTTGCAGACTTGCTGTCGATAAAATCATTTTATCTCCTTTCCCTGTCTCCTCGGGGAATTTGTTTTCTCTCTCTCTCTCTCTCTCAATAATTTTAGTTATAAAAATATCATTCCGATAAATCTATTTCACTCTTGGTAGAGAATCCCTTTATGGTAGAGCCGTGGTTATTATAGAGCTGAATTAGCGCCTTAAACGACCACAGTTCGAATCCTATCGTGAATGAAGAATATCTCTATTTCATTTCATTGCTTCTCCTTTCTGTCTCTTGAAGATTCACAGCAACGGAAAAAATATCTCCACCATCCATCTCCTTTTCATCAGATTTGTTGAAAAATTTCTCCTTTCTGTAAATTCCACGTTATAGTTCACGACAGGCTGGATTGATGTCTACAACTGTGTTGGAGAGAGAGAGAGAGAGAGAGAGAGAGAGAGAGAGAGAGAGAGAAAAGAAAAGGAGGAGGACCTGACATTAGTGATCCCTAAGTGTCCTTTTCTGCCTTTTTCATACTTTTGTAACTTCGATATTTCTTGGGTGCTGGATAACCGATGATTTTATGCAGTGCCCATCAGCACTTCTTTGACTCTAATGATATACAGGAATCCACAAATTTGATGTGTTGTTGATGTTGGGTGACTTAGTACTTTTTTTTCGTCAGTATTTTGTTTACTTTATTCATAAAAGTCTACTGGATCATCTAAAATGTTGCGCTGTGACTGATGTTCTATTTGGAGAGTGGAAAATTTTTGAAGAAGCTAGATGAAGATATTTCATTTGCATAGCACTCCATAATACAAATGAATTTCTGCTATCAGGAGCCTCTGTCAGTTTTAGCAGAACACATTTATATTTCTTTCAAGCTTATTGGTTCAGTAGCTTTAAAGGCATAATTTCTTGTAAGTTTCATTTTACCCCAATTATGCGTATAATAAGCTTAAAATAACCATGTTCATTATTCTGCATCAAAACAAGAATTTCCCGTGAGAATTTCTAAAGTCAGAATTTATCTTCTAGGATTAATAAAACTTCGGAAATCGAGTTTCATGTCTCAGAAAATACAGTGACTAACTTCACTTTTAGTGTTTAAAAATCTCCGCTACCACGTTGTCAGTTCATGTTCGGTAATTCATCACAGATGAAATATATCAGAACAATTTGAAACAGTAACGACGAAAAAAAAAACAAATGAATTCCTTACATATTTAGAATGTCAACATTCATTTGTCTGCCATTCTTAACTTGAGTCTCTGCTACCAAGGAAAAGAAATTTAATAACAACAGAAAAATATGGAGGCTGGTGGTTGGTGCTAGATAGACGAGTTACAACTTGGAGAAAGTTCATCCATCAGATGTTTGGACGTCGCGTCTTTTTTTTTTTTTTTTTTTTTATGTCCAGAGTTCTTTTGTGCAATGAGATTTTTCAAATTTAATAACTGAAAATGACTCTATCCATTCCGAAAAGGTTATTCACTTCCCTCCTCCCACGGATTTTGTCCTGATTGATATTATAGCAGCCGCCCCCCCGTGGGGGTTCCCACACTGGTGGAGTCCTTCCAAAGACCCTGGCGATTACCTGCGACAAGAGCGCCGCCTGGAAGAAATACCTATTCATTTGCAATTCGCGGAAGCGCCAGTTCCATTGTCGAGGTCTCATCATTTCTTTTGTTTCGTCTTCTACCACGGCCAATTTGCTTGATAGAATCTATCGCCCAAGATGAAGAAATCGAAACGACGCTACTTTAAGAAATTCATCGCTCGCCAAGAAAGGCCACAAATGCCACTTAACTGTGGAAGGATTTATTAACCAATCATATCATATAGTTTCTTCTCTGCTCTTTAGAATTCATTTATCGCAGATATTTCTGGCCAAATCTAAAACTTTTATCTGTGCTCGAATCATTCTTTTATAATAGAATGATCATACTGATGAGAGTTTAGCGCTTTTATATTTATACAATTAAATTCAACACAAAGGGTTTAGGCTGTCCAGCTAAGTTTAGCAGCGTTCTTCCTATCCAGTATTTTGTACTATTTTTTTCAGACTCTGAAACCTGGAATTTCCATATTAGCATCACTTTCATCTAGTTATTAGATCACATCATCAAACCTCATCATCATCATCTCAGTTATTTAACACATTTTTGCAGATTACATTGCCGCTGTTCCTGGGACCCTCACAAAAAAAAAAGAACATTATGAAAACTATTCCCTATAAAACCCAAAAGGTACTTTTCTCAAAACTGACCTTCACATGATCATTGTATTTTTTCGAAGGATAATAAAATGGAACATTAAACAAGAAAATAATTCAACGATTTGCAGTTTGTAATTGCATCCTTCGCGTAACGGCCCCGGTCGAAATCCTTGGGCAATCGCCTCTCCCGTTCATCTCGAAAACAAATCCCTGGTCTCAAGATGGCCGGATTTCCTCAGGAGTGTAATGGCTTATTGGAAAAGTTCTGAGGGTAAAAATGTCTTTATCACCTGCAATATGAAGCCGCTAAGCCCGCTGGGAGCCGGGGGGGGGGTGGGGAGGGAAGTTACTAAGGGGGAAGGAAGATGAGAAGGCATGCATTCATTATTTAAAAGATTTTTTTCTGATTACACGTTTAATATAATTTCCTTAGAAATGTGACCGATTATATTACATAATGTTTATTATTAGTTCTTCCATGTTTAATGCCTGCTCAGTTGGGTCATGAGATTAGTTAGCCAAACACCGTATTTCATAATATATATATATATATATATATATATATATATAAATATATAAATAAAGATAAAATCCACGAAGGAAGGGGAAACACTGGAATGCTGCGAGGCCTTTCGACTGTCTCGTCCTTTACTTAGCAGTCTGCTAAGTAAAGGACGACAGGCAGTCGAAAGGCCTCGCAGCACTCCAGTGTTTCCCTTTCCTTCGTGGATTTTACCTTTAGTTATATATTCATCACTTTCCATATTTTCGTGATTCAGTTATACATATAATAATAATACATATATATATATATATATATATATATATATATATATATATACATACATATTATTAGCAGTTCGACCTCTCTTTCTTGCTTTAATCGAAATATAAAAAGCTGTCTCTTTGCGAAAGTAAAAGGGAATACCACCATATAGGAAGAAGCAAGCGAGCAGGAGGAATTGTTTAGAATAGATCACAGCCGTCAAAAAGGGGCAGGAATTTCAGTTTAGAGGGATATCAGACATGTAAGAGAAGACTGACCCATCCAAGAGGCGTCCCGCTGCCTGACTGGATTTGGGTGGATTTACACTCATGTGGAGGAAATGGGATAATGATGACCATTGGACTGCCGTCATACGTCAAAGGTACTGATACAATGACCAAATAAAACTTGAATATATATGAATATACTGGAAACGCACAGATAAAATGCGCTGCACATAAGGCAACTTGTTAAGGCTGTTGAAGAAAATAAGCGATGATAAAAAAAAAAAATTATTTATTCCGGGGATTAGATTGTAATGAATTACTATAGAAACCAGTAAAAGTAAGCATAGCTATGGTATATCTAGTGGAGTTAAATAAAAGAAAATGCACCATTCTTGTTTATTGCTGAAAAAAAGTTTCATTTGCTCAAAAAATAAAAAAAAAATAAGGAAAAGAATAGATAATCGTCATGTTTTATGTGTTTTACAGAAATGATGATGAAAGTTAGATTTAAGAAAGTATTTTTTATATACATACATCAGTCATTGAATAAGATCTCTCTCTCTCTCTCTCTCTCTCTCTCTCTCTCAGGTAAAAAAACTCACCAACCGTCCGTAATTTCCTATAAACTTTATACTCTGTAACTAACTACCTCTAATATGCAGCATTTAAAACTGGAACTTCCTGCACCCCACTTCGAGGAAATTCAATAATGCTAACGATTTGTTTACTCCAAAAACTATCATAATTACAAAATTATAAGCAAACGTGGGAGTTTGCATTTCTTAAATTTTTTTCCCCTAAATTTTAATTAGTTAAATCTTCATAAAGTCAAGCTAGGAAAAAATACATATCTCCTGTGGAAATTATAATTTTTGAAAAATATCTTTTCTAGATATGCACGTGCAGAAACAAAATAGAGAATTTTAATGCAAAAATGTCTTTGATTCAAGGTGAACTAACCCTGCGTTTCAATGCTTAGGGTTAATCCTAAAATTCCTACTCTTTCCTCAAGGTCAACTGTCATGTATATTTTTGATACATCTGCGAGTCGCCGTTCAACATACACACGAAAGCTTAAACATATAAATAAATAAATATATATATATTATATATATATATATATATATATATATATACATATATATATATATATATATATATATATATATATATATATATATATATATATATATATGAATAAATTTTTATCACATCACCGTGATTCATATACAAGGATTAAGCTACAAACGTCCTTTAATATCCAATTCGCTCTACCTCGGAAATAATATATTTTCATATATGTTACCGAAGGGGAATTTTTTAGTTGGATAATAAGTCTGTCGTCCCAGTGGGCTCGAACCAGCGTAAGACAAGAACTCAAGATCGTGGTGACGCCTTAACTCAATAAAGACAACAAGTGAGGTATAAGTTATTACCGATTCCTCACCTACAAATCACCGTCGAACTCTGCATTTGTATTTAGAATCGGTATTAACCCACCTCTGCCATGCTAACCTTGTAGTGCGTTTGTCGCACGTAGCCAAATTATGAATGAAATTTTATCACATCACCGTGATTCATATACGTGGCTCCCGGAAGGTTTAGGGCTTCTCAGACCATGGTTTAGGGAACATTGTTTCCTATGGTTCCTCGCTGTTTGGAACATTAGGGTGAAACAAGCATCATATATGTATGCCTCGATTGTTTTATTGGGGTCTTGCAGATTGAAACATATTTCAGAAAACTGTATTTAATATCCGTTTTATTTTTATTGGAAAATGTTTCACAAAGTAGTTAACGACTTTCTAATTTTCGACTGACGAACTTCACTTTTTACATTTACAGATCTCGAGAATTTTGTGTTCCTTTGCTGGTAGAATCAGTTTAATTTGTTTTCAGCTGCGCCATGTGTTTTTCGCTATTAAAAAAAAAACTGTGAATCGAGTAATGAGCAACTGAGCTCGATGAAAATCAAACATTGTCCTTAGAAGGCATCTGGACGTTGGGATAAAAAAGATAGCATAGGATAGCCAAATAACATACGATTTCTCCCAGTAAAAAAATGAATCGGCAAATATGCATTCGTCCGCTTTGATGGCCCTTCACATGGCAGCAAAATATAGGGGGTTTCCCTAACTCCTTTCCTCCTATCAAAGGAGAAATAAATACAAATTAAACCTGAGAAAACAAATATTAGATATTTTACGTCTTTGATAAAAGAGTTCGTTATAATTGTCAGGGACGGAGGGAGTGAAAGGGTGGTTCAGATGATGCACAAGTCAGTAAGAGGCTGATGTATATCAATCTATCTGTCCGTCTGTCTGTGTGTGTGTTGTGTTTTTATATCAGAAAGGTTTAGAATATTCTGCCGATTTTATCCGATTATGGATATCCTGTCTATTTAGCATACTGATATCAGGAAGTGTCAATATGCCTGGATGAATTACCACTGATTATCTAAAACCTTTCCTAAATAATCCCATCTATTTGTCAACCTATCCACATATCCTAGATTATCCTATCTATCTAGCGACCTATCTAACCTTTCCTAGATTATCCTCTCTATCTATCGACCTATCTAACCTTTCCAAGATTATCCTCTCTACCTATCAACCTATCTACTTTTCCTAGATTATCCTGTCTATATATCAATCTGTCCGCCTTTCCTAGATTCTCCCATCTATCTGCCATCCTATCTACCTTTCCGATATTATCCTATCTATCTATCAACCTATCTACCTATCCTAGATTATCCTGCCTATACATCAATCTGTCTACCTTTCCTAGATTATCTTGCCTGTGTATCAGTCTACTAAGTATCGTCATGAAGTTTCGTTTGTAATTTAAATTCTCTGAACAGTTCCATGAAATAGAAATTACATTTCTAATGAAAATGAAATCAAAATGGTTTCTCGTTGGATGTCTATAAAAGCTCCCCCAAAAGTAGTCCGTGGGAAAGAAGCAGGCTTAAATCATTGGACCCTGGTCTCTGGTATCAGGATATTTCGTACAAAGAGTCAAACACTGTTAGACTGTGATGGTGGCTCTTCATGTAAACAAGAACTACTTGAGGTTATATAAGGAAACACGATATTCTGTAACTTTTAAAAAGTGACCTTATTTGAATATTAGAATGACGTTGCTCCGTCACACAAACAGTTGGCAGTTGAGAATATTAAGGGCACTGCAGAATGCAGGAGTTGGAAGCAAAAGAAAGAAATACCTTATTTCCTTGTCCAGCAAGACTGCTTGAGAAGGAAACGTGACACCGGTCCATGACAAAGGGCAAAGAGTACTGCCACTGCCCAAATCACCTTTTAGGCCGAAGGATATCATAAACGCAGTTGCTTAGTTGTAAATTGCTTCATGGCGAAGCTTATTGCTTTTCACTTCCTCCGCCTCTGACAGATCTCCACAGAACATCTCCAAGTGTTGACAGATCCATAGACGATCTTCGATATGGAATAAAATATGAAACCAGAAAGACGTAAAACAGATCAGCAGACTGTCACAAAGAATAAAAGACTTCGTCAAAGGTGCAATAAGAAAAAGAAAGAGGCAGGCAAACCTAAAATTAGGTTATTCTTCATAATTACTTACACATAGATTTTCTGTAATAGTGGTATTATATAACATCCACTGACATTAAGATACCATGAAATTGCAAGAGGCGTTCCAGTTCACCTGATATTGACTTTACCATTATGAATTACTTGAATAGCAGTAAGGGAACTTTATTATTATTATCATTATTATTAAGGTAAAGCATTGATGAGGAAGACTATAGTTTAATTTCATCAACAATGATATTCCGTCATATATGAATTAGTACTAGCTTAAGCTGCTCGAAAACATTTGAACATTCATATGGGGCATGATTCTTTTACAAGTTTAAGTATATCTTAGTTTAACCAGACCACTGAGCTGATTAACAGCTCTCCTAGGGCTGGCCCGAAGGATTAGATTTATTTTCTTCTTACGTGGCTGTCCAACACACGAGCAATGGGACCTACAACTTATTGTGGGAATCCGAAATCACATTACATTGAGATATGAATTTCTATCACCAGCATTATTCCTCTAATTCTTCCTCCTTGTGCTAGCCTGGTGTGAAGTATTGTATATATATATATATATATATATATATATATGCGTGAGGATATTAGTAACGATGTCAAAGACTCCTTTATCAGAATCCAACTATTTTTCGTATGTTGTTAAAAGAGTTTACGATGCTTATCCATTTATCGCTTTCGAATTTGACGTTTTCGTCCAACTAAGCGTTTTAATTTCATTTCAGCGCCAACATTACTGTCGATAGATAAAACTGCGGGTAAAGGACGATAAATGGTAAGTAATATCATAGGTTATATCATTTAGGTGACTTGCCAATTATGCCGGATCACAGCAAATTTGCCAGCTCAGATTAAGCTCACTGGACCTTGCATAATTGGCTCATAGCCTCGTTTGCCCAATACTAATTGGGACACAGATCCATCAATTCTGCCGCGTCATCATCATTGGTGTTTCTGACTCTTATCAGCATGACTAATCAAACAGAATCAGTGCTGCTGCTTTCGGCTGTCACTTAGATCACTCATTCATAACGGTCTTTCATCGCTGGATGGAAGAGGGGCCTTTTCAGACAGCAATTACTCTGTTGACATTGAATGCAATTCCTGCTGCTCGCTTCAACGTCTCTCTGTTGTTTTTCGCTTGAATGCGGATGTTACAGAGTTGACCTGTTTTGGAGCTTTCCATATTTTTTAACTCTCTCTCTCTCTCTCTCTCTCTCTAAAATAAAAAGTTTTCCATTATTCAGAATATTGTTATGATCAGTACTATGGCATTATAATGGAATGATAATACACGTGAAATAATAATGCATATACCTTTAAGAAACAATGAAGTCCTAAAAAGACAGATGATTCAGCTCAGGATAAAGGTCCAAGAAGACTCTTCTGCGTCATTAATGGTCGTTTGCGGAATCAGGTCCCGTCATTGTTGAACAAAAATGCTGTAATAATGTACGGAAGTGTTTGTGAAATCAGCGTCACTTTTTATAGTTTCACTGTTGTATATTTCTTCAATTTTCATTTACTAACCTATAAGTTCATTTGTTACAATTCTTGCTACTTCAAAAATTCAATAGTTTCCAGTTACATAAGCTCTAATAGGATTATTCCTTTTTAAAGTATAATTGCTTGTATAAAACCCACTTCTCGTGACTTAGAAATTCAGTTGTGAATGGCTGTTATTAACCTCCATGCTGGAAGGCAATCAAACACAAATATATATACCGTATATATGTTGCAGGCGTACTAAACACGGCAAAATACATTTGAACCCCCAGGGGCTAGTACTTAACACGGCGAAACAGTGTAGGTGAGTCACTGTTTCGCCGCATTTAGTACTAGCACCTGGGGCGATCAAATGTCCATAATATAAGTGCATTTCATTCTGCCTGAAATTTCAGGCACTTCGTGAAATGCCTGGTTTCGCTATCTACCTGTAACATATATCACACATATATATATATACATATATATATATATATATATATTAATATATATATATTATATATATATATATATATATATATATATATATATACACATATATATAATATATATATATATATATATATATATATATGAAAGGTTAAAGTCCTCCTGGGTCTCTCAAGTCTCATAGGTCCCTGCACTGAGCTCTTAGGCCGACAGCCAGTGGGGGAGATGTCCTGATGTCTAAGACATGTGGCCAGTGTGCCGCTAGGCCCACTGTTTAACACCCCGAGCCCGAGGGCTGGTATCTATTTTCTTACTAACCCTTTCGAGTTTTCAGACTGTTAGGTTGGTGGTCCACTGGGTTTATGCAATGGTGCCATCCCCAAGCCACCAGTTAGCGGCATGATTTGAATACTGGTCCTCTCGACTGGTAGGCGAGAACTTACCACTGTGCCACCACAGCAACAGATATATGTATGATTATATATATATATATGTATATATATATATATGTATATATATATATATATACATATATATATATATATATATATCTCTCTGGAGAGAGAGAGAATATCACTTAACAGAAGATAGAACTAGAGAAACTTCTAAACTTCTTATCCATAAAGAGAAACCAACAAAGAAACGCAATGTTGCAGGAAAAGGTTTTCAGTACTGTATTTCAAAAGCATCCACACGCACGAGGTTAAAGCAGTTTTGTATAAATACCATATGGCCATTTCACGGAACAAGCGAAAACTTTTCCCTTCGTTTAAGGCTTGTGTTTCTTTCACTGCTGTTCTAACCGCAACACCAAAGTAGCTTCTTTTCTATTCTGTCCAGGAACATTACTGCCAAGGGAACTTGAATTCTTATGAAAGTACTCTGGGAAAATTTCGGATTTTATTTCTATATAGCAAAAGTAATCAAGGAATGGAAAAGCCTTCCCGAGGATTACAGTTTTAATGACGTGTCTCATTATATTTATATCTGCAAGATAAAATAAAGCTTACAAGTTAATTCACAGTGTTAAGCAATCTCCAAGAAATTAAGGACCTCCTTAAGTGAATGAATTCTTGATAATGGAAATCTTGTTTTGTAACTAGAATTTTGTATTTCTTTTTTTTTTTTATTTTTTTATTGAACGACCTAAAATTTGTGCCTGAATCACCATTTGGATGGGATAAGGTTCGTTTATGTAAATCAGTGTTCTCAATTTCTGAGGTCCGAAATTTCTCGCTGGGGATCAGACCGTAGCTAAAAATATTTGTTGTATTTAGCTGATCGGAATATTACCTTGGAAGACTGACATCATTTCAGACAGACCTGCCATTCTGATCTTGACACTTGCTATGGAAGTTACCTTGAATAAATGGAATAAAATATACCTGAATGAGACGTCTGTCTTAGAGTCACTTCCCAGATATAAGATTTCAAAATTAAAGTGGAAATAGTCCGTTCTAGGAAGGGCAAGAAATTAGCTCCAAAGCATCGAACATGTAAATAAAGTGTTTAATGCTAAAAGATTCAAGCAATTCATAGGTTCAGGTAATGTAAAATCCACAACATATAGTAATGAGAGTTTATGTGTTTAAATCAAAGACTTTTAACACTGAACGGTGTCTTCATCACCGTTCAAGTTTTCGAAAGTCTTTGTTTATTTTACATAGTAGTATATCTATTATATAATTGTGGATTTTTATTACACAAAGTGTTTGATCTTTCTGTTTTTTAGCTGAATTGAAAAATAACTTTTTAATTCGGTAATTTCTTAAACGTTAATGGTGTAAATCTTTTCAGTATATAAATTTAAGACTCTTTATCATCAGACTGATGAAAGGAAATACAAGAACGAAAGATTTTCAGTCAGTAAAAAGATCTTTTAATTTTAATGAAAATTACAGACGAAAGAGGTCATTATCGTAGACTTAACGGTGCATACAATGAAGAAGAAGCCTGCAGGACCATGGCAAGAGCCTGTGAAGGGGAATATGATGAGATTGAAGTTTAAAGTTGAAGAACCAGAAAGCGATGAAAGAACGAAGCACCTGCTGATCTCTGCTAAGG
>NC_089770.1:33857514-33935014 GCF_040412425.1 Macrobrachium rosenbergii | reverse complement strand
AATTCATAGAATCGATATCTTTCTCTTTCTCTCTTTCCCTGCCCCCTCCGCCCCCTCACTCCACCGTATGTTTCCTCTAGACATATCATGGGGTGAATGAAGACCAAAAACTGGTTCATGTTACAGCGCAAATGTGCTGTTTATTCTGTTCACGAAGATGCTACGGCATCCATTACACTATATATTACGGATTGAATTCTTTAAAATTTAATTCAATGTTCCATTTTCTTTTATATTCCTTCACCCTAATCTCAAAAGTATTTCCCTCGAATCTAGGAGTGGAAAGAACTCTCTCTTTCTCTCTCTCTCTCTCTCTCTCTCTCTCTCTCTCTCTCTCTCTCTCTCTCTCTCTCTCTCTCTCTCTCTCTCTCTGCAGCTGCAATTTCAGTAAATAAATGAAAAGAAAAGAAATCTGCCCAATTGAGCTGGAGGATTATCGGCTCATCTTCAAAGTTTTCCTTCGCAATCGATAAAAAAAAATCATTCAGAGATTTTAGTGCTAAAAACCTCCTTCAAAGTTTTTATTATATTTTGAAGGCTTGGAAAGGAATTGGGTCTCAATAAAACACTCACGCACACTCACAGATATATATATATATATATATATATATATATATATATATATA
This sequence comes from Macrobrachium rosenbergii, assembly GCF_040412425.1. Classification (NCBI taxonomy): domain Eukaryota; kingdom Metazoa; phylum Arthropoda; class Malacostraca; order Decapoda; family Palaemonidae; genus Macrobrachium; species Macrobrachium rosenbergii. The sequence continues at coordinate 33,934,388 of NC_089770.1, read as the reverse complement.
TATATATATATATATATATATATATATATATATATATATATATATATATATATATATATATATACACATATACATACATATAAACGTATGTACATATATCTATTTGTATATATGTATACACACACTTTATATAAACGTATGTACATATATATATATATATATATATATATATATATATATATATATATATATATATATATATATATATATATATATATATATATATATATATATATATGCTACACGCCTACAAGGAAGGAGATATATTGATGGAACCGGTATTTCTTCATATAAAAACATCAGAGACATCTGAAATGATGCTTTACAATGAACGTAATTTAGCTAGAAAGCAGTTTTAGAACATGAAAATAGCGACCTCAGGGGAAGTAGGATAGAAATCAGTGAAGACGCTATGATGAATAAATCGATAACCTCTGCACTTATTGAAGTAAGGCGTTTCACACTAACGCTTCTGAAGCGTTACGCACGCGCAGGCAAGTAAAACGGGCGAAAGAAATAACCAAATCTAAATTCAGTCGACTAACATGGCTTCATCTTGCTCTGGAAATGGTTTGCAAATCACTTTTCCTTCATTTTTTCTTTGAAGACTTACACAGAAGCACTTTCAGTTTTGTCTTTAGTTTTTAATCGAATAAATCATTTATGAACAAGAGGCTTCAGAATGACAAAATATAAGTAAGCATTTCATGATAAATAAGGGCTCTCAAAATCATTATAATTAATCTATACTTACGAGCAGAATCCATGCTCTTTCTTTCACTGATGGAAGCCACTGTTCGGAAGGCGCTACACGACTGCCGTGCTCCTCCACTTTTTGCTCTGTATATCATCCTTATAGCAGGTGTTTGCTCTTCAGTCACCTTTGAAGGCTATGCAGGTCATCTTTAAAGAAAACTGCCAAAAAATAAAAGAAAAGAAACGTCCTGCATCAACTCCAGAGCTAAGCACAGATTTCGAGAGAGAAAAATGATCTTCAATGCGTGAAATGTTTTATGATAAGGAATAGCTTTATCGTCTGATCAGCACTTGCATAAGTACGTCTTTTCCTTGAATAATAACTTGGGAACTGAGTTGCTCAGAAAATTTAGACTTTCTCGGGATTGGTTCAGTTTTCTGTACACGAAATTCATCTGCATAAAAAAACTATCATAAAGTTGCTGGAAATTGGTTTTAAATCAAATTTAATGTCTCACTTTAGGTGGAAAGACAAGAAAAGCAGTTGGAAAAGGGAAGAACTTTATTAAAGTCAGTAGAACCTTTCCCAAATTTTTCTAAACCTTTCGAAATTTCACGTCTCCACGAACACACATGAAATTACGTTTTTCTTCTCCTTTCTTTGGAGAGCCATTAATAAGGCAGCAGGATTTTCAGTTGAAAGACACGACTGAAATTGTTTCTTATTTGGCAGAAATGAAATGATACTAAAGTACTGCAGAAAATGTAAGAAGGGAATTAGGTGATTAATGTTACATTTGTAATTTCCTAATAATTCTATTTTGCTGTTATATTCGAGTATTTGGCTAAACGATAAACATTCGTTACTGGACGTCTTTATGTAAACTCACTTCGCTAGTTGTCTTTCCCCGTGGTTGTGTAGAAATACAGGAGGTCCTTTTCTCAGAGGTGATTTATAAAGTCATGTAGCTTTTCATGCCTTCATCCGTCTGTTGCCTGTCTGCCTCTCTTTGAGACATGATTGCAGATATGCTGCAACACACGCGAAGAGCGAGGACGGAAACGAGACTCATTCATTTCGACGTGAAAGGATTTTAAAGGAAAATTCAAAAAGGTTGCCAACCGCCGTTCCGCTCCTTTCTGATGGAAGTATTTCTTCCGCTTAATTTCCTTTTCCCATTGTGGAGGTCTTCCGTTCTCCTTAATGGACGAAATGGGACATCGCCGCCTCCACGGGGACATAAAAGTAGCATTGTTCAGGCCTCCACTCTTCTACAGCCTCCATTTCTTCCCTACTTCTTTCAGAAGGAAGTCGGGGCGTTTAATGGACACACAGGCAATGTGTTCAGAATACATAGTAGAAGCATCAAGGCGAGAATTAAGGAAATGAAGACGCATTCAGATGTGGTCCTGTGCATCTACTCTTCTCTTCCTTCATCCGGGAACATTCTTTTGAACTCAGTGATGTGATATGTTATGCGAAGGCTGACGCTTATGAAAAACCACGCTCCCTGGTTTTTGGGCTCCTTCCCAGGTTTTAAAAGAACGTATGAAATGTAAAGGAAACTCTGTAAACGCGTCTTTAGGACAATAAGCTTGGTATGATGCGAAATTCAGAAACTGACCAAATCAGGTCATTCTTCAGAGGACTGGAACAAATAATAATAATAATAATAATAATAATAATAATAATAATAATAATAATAATAATAATAATAATAATAATAATAATAATAATAATAATAATAATAATAGCGAAACTTTTATTTAAAGTTTTACTACATTTGAATTTTTTCCAGATTATTTCTTTCTCAGCGGGTCACAATTTGGAAATGAGAAATATAAGAATCTATCATATTATAAGTAATGAAAAGCCACTCTGTTAGCTTCATAAAACTGCTAAATTACTTATCGAAGCAGAAAAGTGAAGCAGTGGTGAGTAACATTCAGGTAACACGATAGCTCCGGTACAAAGATGAAAAGCCTCGTATGGAATCTCCCTGAAAAAAGAGCAGTTTAGAATGTAGGAGGGAAGAAGATAAGTAAGAATAAGCATCAAATTCCCTTTTAAGGAGTTCAAAGTGATGTTATCATTGTTAATTAATGATTATAGTCCCACCCAAAATAATAAAAAAGGATCTTTCCTAGATAGTGACCTCCAAGGGTTTTCGGGGTCGTTATCTAGGACTAATATTGCTTGGGGGTCATTATCTTTATGATATTTAGTCTTTTTTGTTTATGTTTTTACGGTTATCCCCAACGGGCTTGTACTAAAAACACCGCAAAGGTGGATACATAACGGGTTAAACCCCTCGGGGTTCACTATCTAGGAAAGATCCCAAAAAAACTTACACTGAAAATTAATGCAGACTTAGCCACTTTGCCCCAGGGTATTTAACTTTTCGTCTGCTAAGGTGGCTGCGCTTATATCCTCACCAGGAGCTTCTTGAGGGAGGAGCTAATGGCCTTTAGATTGCCCTGAGTGCGAGGTAAATGAGGAGCATTCCTGAAAGCACACCCGGCGCTCTTGAAGATCAGTTAGCGCCTTTGTGGCTCTCTCTCCCTTCGCCGGATCTCGGTCGAATGCTCTCTGAAATGGACGTCGATTCATTACAGCATATACATTATTTGACGTCTCTCTCTCTCTCTCTCTCTCTCTCTCTCTCTCTCTCTCTCTCTCTCTCTCTCTCTCTCTCTCGCACGTACGCGCGAATGTAATTAAATATTTTTAATCTTTTAATTTGATTTGTTTCATCGCACAACTTTTCTTATAAGAGACCTTAGGGAAACTTTCGTTTAGTTGAATGTAACAGTCTATATATATATCTATATATATATATATATATATATATATATATATATATATATATATATATATATATATATATATATATATATATATATATATATATATATATAGTGCTCTCATACCATGTTATGTGTTTTAAAGTGCACAGACTAGCACGAATAGCAGCAATCTATATATACACAGAAATATAACCTATGGTACTTCTGCATGGTGTAAGACCAAAGAGAGGAGGGTGTGCCACAGTAATGTTGTTACACATCAGACTATAAATATAAAGAAATTTGTGTTTCATCCAGAAATATCCGCTTCTGGATCTACAGTCAATCAAACCTCAAGCTTTTTCACTCGAAGCTTCCTAAGAAATGACATTATTCATTCTGAACCCAAATCCTGACAAGCGGCGCTATTATTCTGAGCCAGGGGAAGAATCTTGACAAAAGGAACCATTAGTCTTTCTATTCAGGGAAAGTCGAGGAAACATTAGCTCCAGAATTGAGCCGGGAAATGAACGGGGCAGGAAAGCGAGATTGCATAACCTTCCTTGAAAACGTCTTTCCTTTCATGGTTACTTAAAACAACACAAATTCATTTGTGTTTATTTGGAACCGTTTGAATTGTAGAATGCTTAACAGGATATTCAGACCCTTGTTTAGAGAGAGAGAGAGAGAGAGAGAGAGAGAGAGAGAGAGAGAGAGATTACATGTATGCACAAAACTACTAACTACACACTTGCCCAGATGCAAATGTGCGCAATTAAATATTCCTTCCAGTTTGACTGAGCTCCATTAAATTCTACTCTGCTTCAGTATATTAATATTTTGTTTTCATTACTGAACAATAATGACGTCTTTCTCTCATCGCAAATCTTCTCGGTAAATCCTGATGCTAATTAGAAAACCTTCATAGAATACTGTCAGCTGATTTACGCATAGGTCACGAATGTTTCTTCAGTTGTTGCTTAGGCAATGGATGTGGAGTTTCAATGGAACAATGCCACATTTGCATTGTGTCTTCATGCTTCTTAATGAATCCTTCCAATCCTATGGAAAATTACTCATTTACTACAATGACCTTTTATATCATAAGTCAAATTATATTAGAGATCTGGGCAATGGTATAGTGTTCTGATCGTAAGATATACAGAAACAATGTTATTCTTGATTAAAATAATGAAATTTACAATAAAGTAAATTTACAAAAAAGGTTCACTGTCGCTTTCATCACAAAAGTAAATGTGAACACTTATGTTAAAGGTAATGAGAAACGTTTTATGGTGACATTTAAAAGAATGCTTACTCTCGCAACGTTAATTAGTTAGTAGTGTTGTGCATAACTGATCAGAAGCTACAGAAACTGACACGTGGCACAGCGATATTAGTCGGAAAAAGATCTACATTCACTGTCAATCACTGAAACGTGGAAAACATCCTATTTTCCGGTCTCAGTGACAAGTTCTCCCTGCTACAAAGTAGGACTTTTCGGTAAATGGCCAGACCGGGTCGCAACGTTAATTGTTGAGTACTGCTGAACATAACTCAGCAGAGGCTTCAGAAAATGACGGGTTTTACTCAGAGAAGGAAATACATTCAGGCAGTACATGACTGATACGTGAACAGCACTCTGCTTCCCAGAGTTATTCATGAGTTCTCCCATATATATAAAGTATAACGTTGCGGTAAATGTCCTGTTGGTGTCGCTGTATCTACCCATGTTTGTTCAAGAGCATCTCTGCAGTAATTCGAGTGTCCCTGGGTCGACTGTTTGTGTGTGTGTGTGTGTATGTGCGTGTGTATATGAACACTGATCGGCAAGGTTGACCGACAGGTAACGTATTTTTTCAACGACCTTGCATGATAGATCTGACCGAATTTCAGTCGGTTTTATTTTTCTTAAAAAAAACATTTTATATCTGGGGTAATATGTGACACTCAGTATATTTTTCTTTCACTAAACTACTGCATTTAATGTAGCCATGTTAAATGTTACAAAATGGAACGGTCCAGTGGAAAAATTGAGCATTTTACTGCAAATCCAACTTCTTTTTCGTAGAATATTCCAGACTTTTTCTCCTAGTGGTCAAAAGCTTGCATTTAATATCAGTTTCGTCTTTCAAAGACCATCAGAAACTTTCCTCCTCTGGTTCCGTCTTTTGTTTTGTTTATCACTCCATCACCTTACTCTTCTGATACGAAGAAGACACAGTTACTGGAAAAGTCAACTGTTCTTGAAATTCATTTTATTACAACCATGATTTTTATCACCTGGGAAAAAGTGCCTTCGTAACTTGTTGGGAATTGTCGCCTAATTCCTTCAGAGTGAAAATAACTATCATTATCATAAAGTCGAGACAAACTATATTTTCATTGTAATTATTTTCCATAACTATAAAATAGAAAACTGATACAGTTCATATATATATATATATATATATATATATATATATATATATATATATATATATATATATATATATATATATATATATATATATATATATATATATTTCATATATATCATATATATATATATATATATATATATATATATATATATATATATATATATATATATACATATATATATATATATATATATATATATATATATATATATATATATATATATATATATATATATATATATATATATATATATATATATATATATATATATATATATATATATATATATATATATATATATATATATATATATATATATATATGTAATTCTAATAGCCACAATGCCCTCTTAACTTCGCTACTTGTGGCTATTAGAATTACATATGTGTCTGGTAAAAGTGACCAGTAGATTCTGCATATATATATATATATATATATATATATATATATATATATATATATATATATATATATATATATATATATATATATATATATAACATACATTTTTTTACATTCATACCTTGTCCCTTATTGGAAATCAGAAAATTCATTTTGCTAGGAAAAATAAATATGAATTCAGGGCCAACATCTCTTTTTGTCTATGTTTAGACAAATGTATTCGGGCATCCACGAATATAAAACGAAATAAAGGCCATGAAAAGATAATTTCGTCGAATGAAGACGCCATTCAGCATCCGAAAGCAAAGTCAACGCCTCATTCAAGGGGCATAAACCTCAAACCAAATGAGATTTTGCTGCGTTGGGAGAGATCAAGACAGCAAAAGATCCTCTTGATATCTGCAGTTTTGCAAGCAATCTCTCTCTCTCTCTCTCTCTCTCTCTCTCTCTCTCTCTCTCTCTCTCTCTCTCTCTCTCTCTCTCTCTCTCTCTCTCTCTCTCTCTCTCTCTCTCTCACATATATACATACAGTATAAGAATGGGGATATGATCCATCATCTTGTAGGGGAACTGAATGTTCAGGAAATCCATAGAATGGAAAGCATGGCAGGACCATTGCAGAAGGAGGAAAAGCCCCTGTACGTGGGGGTGGGGCGGGTGTCCAATTACCATTGCAATAGAAGAGATAAGGCAAACAGAGAGACGCAATAAAACCAGAGAAGTTCCTCCATTCCGCTAAAGAACACAAAAATCAGCTCCTCTCAGCATTCAAATCTTTCTTAAGAAAAAGAAATTAAAATTTTTTTAAAGGAATTTCCACAATGATATCATAGGTCACTGATTTGCTAAATTTCTATTGGTTAAGAAAATTCTATTATTTTTTGAATAACCAGAGATGTCACGAACAAATGAACTCGTCCAGACTTATCATTTGTCATATAAGAGAAAATGCTGCTTAAAGGTAGATGAATGAGACGAAATAAAAGCTCGAAATACTGATAAAATATGACAATAAAGACTGAAATGATTACATACCCCACACACACACACACACGCGTGCATATATATATATATATATATATATATATATATATATATATATATATATATATATATATATATACATATATATATATATATATATATATATATATATATATATATATATATATATATATATATATATATATATATATATATATATATATATATATATATATATATATATATCGAGTATATAAGAAGCCCATAAAAGTTAATGCTATATATGTCGGACAAAAGTGTCTCCCTCGACAGGCTAGTGATGGATGATCATTCGTCATTCATCACTTGCCTGTCGAGGAAGACAGTTATTCTCCGAAGCATATAATAATAACTTTCTACCTTTGGCCTTTTTATGGGCTCCTTTTAATAGATAGAATTCTGTTTTAACAGAATATATTTCACAGTCATATATATATATATATATATATATATATATATATATATATATATATATATATATATATATAAATTTATATATATATATATATATATATATATATATATATATATATACAGTATATATATATATATATATATATATATATATATATATATATATATATATATATATATATATATATATATATATAAAGGCACAAAAATACCACATATAGAAAATAAAGGCCATATTTCAGAGAGAGAGAGAGAGAGAGAGAGACTCGTTTCTCTCTCTCTCTCTCTCTCTCTGCCAGTTTTAGAAGGCAGTACTTACGAATGAAGAATCTGCATCGAACTTCTGATGTAGTGGTTCTGTCACATTAGTTCGCATAAATTACTTTTATTGGAGTGCAGTTATTTTAATAAACAACGGACATCATTATCAGTGCGAACAAAATCTGTTTGAATATTATATCATGCTTAGTGTAAGCGCTAACAAACCTACTCTTTAATTTTCACTGCTAATGAGGTCATTCGAAAAAGTGAAATTAAGGGACACATTTGAGTTCCCCCTTGAAGGCGTTTTTCATCGCCTGAAAGGTTTCAAAGATGTTGCTTTGACTATAACTTCCTTTCTTCTTTCTTTCTCTCTTCAACACTTCAGACGAAAACCCCTGTGGACAGAGTCAACAGACTACAAACCCAAGAGGACTCTAAAGGGAAATCAGCCTGCAGAGAGAGACAAGTTATAGGAAAAAAAGTTGATACATAAGTAAACTTGAGGGAATAGAATATAAAACTAACACACCTGAATTCAGAAGACATCAGCAGCAGATATCAGAAATGAACTTGCCCCTCGCTTAAGCACTTGAAATCAGAAGATTCCACAACTGCAGCATATAAGCTACTCCACATTTTAGGTGTAGCCAAGATAAAATTCCTAGCAAACTGGGTGGTATTAAACCTGATACTAGAAAACGACACACTGCGGCAGCAGCCTGCCTGGCGTTGCGAGCAAAAACAGCTAGGTCACGTAGAGGAGAATGCAGAGAATGCTTTTAGTAAAGCATTCGGAAATTTACCAGTATTGCCCTCTGTTAACTCTGAAAGTCAATATCATTTGATAAAAAAATGAATGCATGCCTCCATCGACCTAAACTGTTTGTGATGATCGTGCATCTTGGTCGCCTCAGTAAGACTCTATGACAACCGGCAGTTGCAGGTTGAGCAAGTGTGGATCCTGTGATGCTCAGGCTCCGGAGAAATCTCTCTGTGACGCAGACAATTTGCTCTTCTCTTTTTAGGCAGGACCTGGTCGAATGTTCAATGCTTGCTCTTAACCACTTAAAAGGAATAGTTGACACATAAATATGGAACTAATTTAACATAACGTCGTGCGTTTGGCTTTATTTACTCCTGTTGCAAATCTATATTTAGCAATTTATTGCTCGATCTTTTATTTTTCTACCTTTGGCAATTCGATTTCAATTTTCATTTCACTTATTTCACTCTCGTTTTGCTTATTTTACTCTAATTGACTTGATTTTGTTTTACATGTTTTTCACTCCAATTGTTTCACCTGTTTTTATCAGATTGTTTAATAGGCTTCATTTTTACTTCCGTGTTCCTACTTTCTAATCGGAAATATTGGTATGCAAAACTCATGATAAGAATTTATTATTCCCTGAAATATTTAGTTTCATGCTGACCTTATCAATCTTTATGAAGTATATTATTTTCGTGTGTGTGAGTGTATGTGTGTGCGTGTATGTGTGTGTGTGTGTGTGAGTAAATGGAAAGAGGTGCTTGGGAAGGGAGATGGGTTTTAATTTCTTTTTCCAAAGTGTAAAGATTGAATCAAAGGCAATATATCTAAACAATGGCCTCTGACTGGTTCCGACTGTAGATCCATTTTATCTGTCATAAGACTCATTTCATCAGGATTACACAGAAAGCCTCCGACAAATTTGGATCAACTTCTCAAAAGACAGTTAACTTGAGGGTCCATAAATATGACGGTCTTATTGCCTTCATACGTCTCTCTCTCTCTCTCTCTCTCTCTCTCTCTCTCTCTCTCTCTCATCTTCGAGCAATTATGTCGGGCGTAATTTCATCAGCGCAGATTCCCAGAAGACCACGCCTGGCATACTTTATTTTCATTAGTTCTGATTAGGAACCTGGAGATCTTTTCAAATTCTTGTAAAGTTATAATTAGCTTATCTTGTTTGCTAAGCGGTACCCTCACGTATCCATTCCATCCTGTCTTCTCTTCCTTCATCTTCCTCGTTCCCACTTCGTTCCCCCACTTCAGAAAGCAGGACGAGTGATTTTTTCTTCCTTTTGTTATTCACAATTATTTCTAATTCCTTTGCCAAAACAACAACTGCAGCATCATTTGCTACATCCATGTCACTGGACATCTTGATGGCTAGTGGCTGCAAATACTTTCCCGCCAAACTATGCTAGTGTCAACACTTACTTGCTGGGTAAGTTAACTTGTAGCTAGCAGTAGCGGCTGCTAAACTTGCCCCGTGTCAACGAGGCTTCACCAATACGAAAACAAATCTTGATAACTTTTCATTTTATGAAAAAATACATTATCTTGTTTACGTGCACGAAATAAAAATTGTAATAATCATTTGTGACTGTTTGCTTTTTCAGTTTATTTAGTTAATCTTGTTCACAGTTATTGAATTTCTTATTAACTTTAAGCAGGCACTACAGAACGAATGTAATTGACAAAAGAAATCCTGAGAAACATTATTGTTTCAAACTCTCGAAAAAGCAAAACAGGAGATAAAATATATTTTCATGTTAATACAAAGAATTCCATATTTTAAGATGAACTGATAATTTGCTTATAGGAGTTTATACCTAAACAATCAAGGAACTAAATTATCAAAACCAAAATCATACTTCTATTCGTAACGTCCTTCATACTGGCTATGCGACGAAAGCTTTTGACTTCGGAAGCTTTTCAGCGTTGCTGATCGCTCCTGTTAACAGGTGAATGTTCATGTGTTTCTCTCAACTCTGAATGAGGGACCATTTCCCAGTGCTTATTGATCAGCCTCAATAAAGCCTCTCGTTAGCATGAATGAGTGTCGGTGACTGCGGGGCTTCGGGAATGATGTATAGACCTGATAATGGGAAATGCAAAAGATAATCAAGTGGTACATCCTCTGCAATCAACGGAGTCTGTTGGTGCTTAAACAAAGCATCAGATCCCTCGTTAGCCACTGCAACTTCACCTTTTCTTTTCTATTTTTGCTGTAAAATTCATCTACAACTTTCAACGGTATTTTCCATATATATATGTTTAATGTTTTTAAGAGATGGAAGAGTACAGTCAAATTTGTCGTTATAAATATCGATAAATTTTCAGATCTCGCAATTATTTTTTTTTAACTGCGTGCTCATATCTTAATAATGAATTTTTAAGGATATTAAATATCACTACCATTCGTACCCAAATCCCTTCTCATTTCGGGTATAATGACAGATTAGTAGCTTTGAAAATGTAAAAAAAAAAATAAATAAAATAAATAAAATTATACATAAATAACATTTCTATTCTATTAAAGCAAAATTTCCATCGGTGAATCCAGTGATCATATTGGTCATTCCTTCATTCACAGAACAGCAGCGACTGAGAGATGATGGGTCCCGCTAACAGCTGTGGCAACGGTCGTTACTGAGGGGCAATTCGCAAAACGAACAGGGTCCATAAATCACGTCAACCTTTCATAGAAGGGGGTAAAATCAATTTCGGGTTTTATGATATGAACTGTAAAGGAGTTTTTTGTTCTCAGTCACTGCGTTGACGCTATGCAATCCTTGTCGATATTGTCACTCTACCATCCACGCGAGTCTCAGTTAATAGTCTGTAATCAGTAGAACTGTAAAAAAAAAAAAAAAAACGAAGTTTTTGTGAAACTTGAAGCTTCTATTGGCCATTCTCAATTAAAAATATGAATGATGATTTGACTTTTCAGTTTTCTGATGTCATTCCTAAGCCAGCAGAAAAGAATACTGTTAACTATTAAGCGCTGTTGAATCTGAAAACAAACACCACATTTTCGGTGCAACCAGGAAAGGGTTATAAATAAGTTCCGGAAATGACAGTAATATTGATAATCAATTTTTTTGTCTTCTGAAGAAATTACAAAAAACAAATATTATCATAGGAATTATTTCTTCTTGAGAAAGCACAACAGACAGAGCACAAAAGAAGCATTTGTAATATGAAATTTGGGCCTCTCAAAAATTATGACCTGCAGTTGGCTTCACATTGTAAAAATAGGAGCACTATCTATAATAAACATAAGAAAATGTGAGTCTGGGACTCGGAAATCTATATGGGCGAGATTTCTGCTAAGATAAGACTCGAGGCGTTGTTCATTTGAGGCCTTCCAAGAAATCCTTTTGTACAACGCGGGAGAGGAGGGAAATGGGAAGTGTCAGGGGAGAGGAAGATGATACTATATAACACTGATAGTGACAGGTTTTAAGGGGTTTAATCCCCCCTCTCTTTCTCTCTCCAGGTAATGGCTATTGTAGGTTTGACAGAAAGGGGAAAATGTTTATGTTTATTTGAATATTCTCAACAACGGTCGACTTTAGAATCTCTGAAAGGGAAAGATTGTCCTTGTGTCTGAAGATTATGGAGGAATTTGTTGAGACTTCATTTCTCGAGTTTAAATTCAATGGACGAGTATAACGTTACGAAACTATCGTAATAAATATTCACATGTGTACTTTACACACACACGCAGACACACACACACACACACACACACACACACACACACACATATATATATATATATATATATATATATATATATATATATATATATATATATATATATATATATATATATAAGGCCTTTTTAACCTTTGAAAGGAAATGACATATATAATTGGATATGATGTCCAAAAACAGGACATGATCCTGCCAAACTAAAAACATATTCCTGAGCTACTGAACCAATTCTTAACCGTCACTATTCAGTCAGTACTCATGACACCAGGAATATTAACTGTTATGAAAGAACTTCCCACTCTCCAGCCACTAAGCATATTCCATACATACTGTACATATATACATTTATGGTGCATATTCATGTGTGTGTGGTTGTGAGGAAAAAAAATATACCTTTTAAACTAAAATTTCCTCAGAAAAAATTTACCTTTTAAACTGAAATTTCCCCACAAAAAAATTTACCTTTTAAACTAAAATTTCCTTTAATAATTTTCTCTTAGGTTACAGACATACATAAGGAATATAGCTCTCTCTCTCTCTCTCTCTCTCTCTCTCTCTCTCTCTCTCTCTCTCTCTCTCTCTCTCTCTCAGTTCCTCGTTGGACGAGTCTGTAGAAGCACTCACTAGGCCTGATTTCGAGTCTCCGGCCGGCTAATGAAGAATTAGAGGAATTTATTTCTGGTGATAGAAATTCATTTCTTGCTATAATGTGGTTCGGATTCCACAATAAGCTGTAGGTCCTGTTGCTAAGTAACCAATTGGTTCTTAGTCACGTAAAATAAGTCTAATCCTTCGGGCCAGCCCTAGGAGAGCTGTTAATCAGCTCAGTGGTCTGTAAAACTAAGGTGTACTCTCTCTCTCTCTCTCTCTCTTTCTCTCTCTCTTTCTCTCTCTCTCTCTCTCTCTTTCTCTTTCTCTCTATCAAGGGGGGAATGAACCTAAATCATATGGCTTAGAGATTAAATAAATTAAAAAGAGGAAATTAAGAAGTCAAGAATAGTGAAGTTTTCAAACTACTGTGCGAACATTACTTACATATATGTATTGTAATGTGCATGCACGATGCAGGCTCCTCAATTCATTTGACAATAAAAGAAATAGAGCAAAATACTAGACATGCATCCAAGACCACACAAGTGGCAGAACTGGGAGCCGTGAAAACATTCCCCTACCAATTAGCGATTCGCTACGGTAGACAACACTCCGCCGAGGACTCCTCCTCTCCCAGCTTTAATGTCCCTTCATTGTTCCCTCTTTGTCAGACTGTTGTGTTGTCGTCCGATTTCCATTTTAGCCAAGCTTTACCCGCCAACGGAAAATAGCGGAGATGGGAAAATCCAACAGTATCCACCCGGAAGCAGGCAACACTGAAAGAGTGGGAGTCTGGCATGACATAAGGAGACGTCAAGGATTGCTCGCGAGACAGAACTACCCAAACCACCATAGAGGTAGAATCCTTGACGGTCAGAGCTCTGACCCACCTCCCCTCCCCCACACAGTTATCTTTGTTGTGCCACTCGGATCATATACAACACTGATCCCTTGCCTTAAATTTCAAATTCTGGCTTTATCATCAAGACATCTCGCCCAGCAGACTAAGGTACAGTTCAAATTGGATTTTGTTCGACGCACAAATCTATTACTTTATTTCACCTTGCTCTAAATATCTCATCCCCTTGAACTCTCCTTTGGAGCCTAGCAAAGTGGTTGATTCTTTGTATAATGTGAACATAAGAATTTATCCATTTTTTGCAATTTGTTATCCTTTGAGTAACCTCCCTCTCAGTCCTCAGCACTCCCAAAGTGAACGTGCAATTATTTTGTAATCGAGTGACAGTAGATTTGTATTGCAGAATCAGTGATTTGTGCAGCTGTGTGCCCTTCTGTTCTCCACGGTCCCATTCCAATCTTTCAACAGTGAGAAGATCCCTTCAAGATATTTGCATCTGAAGATTATTTACTTGTCATTGTCTACAGGAAGATATTATTATTCTTACATTTATTATAAGAGGTTTCTTATGTTCAGTGTGATCATCTTTACTGTATGTTTTATATTATCTAGAGACAGTGGAAAGTTTAGCCCACCTTTGATCTTGCTAGTGGCACTACTTGATTTGTGAATTCACCTAATTACAGTGCCATGGAGCTCGTAGTCCACCTCCTATGTAGACTTCTTCTGATCTGATTAATTATAACTTATTAAGTGAGACCTTGAATTTCTCTTAAAATTCCATTATATTTACTATTAAATCAATTTCCTAGTCTGTTTACATGTGTAGTCCTACTTGTTAGACGACACTGAAAGTTGACTGAGAGATAGGAATCACATCCCTGACTACACCTGTAAGAATATATATATATATATATATATATATATATATATATATATATATATATATATATATATATATATATATATTTATTTATATATATACTGATAAAAATTTCTTTAGTCTTTAAAGGATTAGTGTAACAGGATTCACTCCCACAGATAACAGACATTGGAGCTGTTTGCTTTTTGTATGATAACTATAACATGCTGTCTCTCTCTCTCTCTCTCTCTCTCTCTCTCTCTCTCTCTCTCTCTCGTTTATCGATAATGGTGACAGGCGTCATGACCTTAATGAAAATACCTGACAAGATTGCCTTTACTCCTGATGACCTGGCAACGGACTCAGGTCACTGACCCCCCCCCCCTTTTTTTTTTTATCATATATCATGTTTTTCTCATAATCGTCATTTTATGCCGAAAAAGGAAATAGTTTGTGAATTTGATTATTTAGTAAATATGAGTAATATAAGGTAGAATCAAACCTACTTTTTAAATATATTCTTAAAGAGTTTAGCAGAGACGATAAATAATTAACTTTTATTCATACTCCACATGATGTAAAAAGAAAGACAATGATGAGCAGAAACTCCCAGATTTTCCAGAGCGTCAGTAATAATCCGAAATATCTCAAAACCTTTGTATTATGAAGAACCCATAATGAATTACTTTGTAATGTCTTAGTGCTCTTATCTTAAGATCTGGCCTGTCAAACCATGTGAAACTATAAAAATGGGAAACTTGTCTTTATTTTAGGTTTTATGATCTGATTGAGATATGTTAACGAGACACTCAAAGAAGGAAATAGGACCATCGATTCTAGACTGACGAAGATCCAATTGGAACCTTTATATGGGGTCTTCGCTATGTAGCACGACAAGTACGGCGCTAAAATTGCAGTCGTCCAATAGTTGTAATCGTCGTTTTCTGTAGGTTTTAATTAAAAGCCTGTGAAGGCACACGTGCAATAAACAAAAGACCTTAAAAATTGTTTTAGCAAATGGTTAATCATGATAACAAAATTTAATGCGATATTGTCTCCAGAACACAGATATATAAACATTTAGGTCTTAATAATTAATTGATGCTTCTTGATTCAAAGAAAAGGAAACGACATAATTTAAGTCTATGAGAATTATTTGTTGGGAAGATGTCTGTAAAGGCTGTCAAAAGCTTATGTTTACATTTAGGATGACAGATAATTTGTTGCCTTTTACTACCAACCAGACAAGCAACTCCACTCTGCTGATGACTACTAAATCAGTGACAGGGACAACGATTTGTTGAAGTTCATTGCTAAGAACTTGTAGGTCCTTTTCAGTTTTATTGAATGTTCATCTTTACAGAGTTCAGCGACCAGCCGATGCTGTCCTTTATCCGACCCAGGCAGCCTGAGGGAGCTGTTCTCTTTCTGTTCAATGCTTTGGTTTTCTTTGTGCACTTGGCCTCCTTACAGGTCAGCTCGAAAAAATTCCACCATATTCTGCTTAACTTTAGTTTTTCCGAGGAATTTCATTTCTTTTACTGAGAAGTCTCTGTTACTTTCTGTAACTTCACGACAGTAAGTTATACTGCTTTTGTGCTTGTGCTCATTTTTATTCTTATGCTTCCTAAGGTAAGCTACAAGAAATATTAAACGACGTTTCTTAGCAGAATTTAAATCATAGATTTTCTAAGGAATGAAGTATCTCTCTCTGTCTCTCTCTCTCTCTCTCTCTCTCTCTCTGAATGCCTGTCTACCCCTCATTAGTAAAGCAATACATTGCAGATTAGTTCCATCAACTATGAAATAATATTTGTCAGCAGATGACAGTAATTTAGTCACAGCCAAATACTCTTCGGGCAATTATTGATATCCTCTTCAAAGACACATTTGCATGACGCACTTCATTAAAATTCTCTAGTAACGAATATCAAGCAGATTGGTTAATGGAATTTATATGCATCTGTCATTAGGTAGACGTTAAATGATACACTCAGAGAATTCATGATCGTCCCAGTCACGAAGGGCAGTTAGTATTTTTCCTTGTCCAGTGACTTTCCATGAAGTCATTTGCGAAGTCATTTACTTTATTTCATTTTTGTTTCAAAATCAATGATAATATTCATCAGTTGCTCTAATTAACGGAGACTTGTTACTCACTGTGTGTGCGTGAGAGAGAGAGAGAGAGAGAGAGAGAGAGAGAGAGAGAGAGAGAGAGAGAGAGAGAGAGGGGATAGGAATAAATGCAAACATACACTTGTAACGGTAGCGCTCTTGACTACATTTCAGAGGACACGAATTTGAATCACTAGTAAGGACGAAAAGAATGAGACGGTAACGTTTAACCATAGTGTGTGAAACCGTGGGCTCTATTGCACCACACACACACACATATATATATATATATATATATATATATATATATATATATATATATATATATATATATATATAGATATAGATATATACAATGATAATGAATGTTAATAAGACTGTGCTTTCATAAATATGTATATATATATATATATATATATATATATATATATATATATATATATATATATACTCGTATATATATGAAAGCACAGTCTTATTAACATTCATTACCATTGCTTATAGTGGCCAAAATTAATGTCCTCCTTTTGAGACGATATCCACATTCCCCTCTATATCACCTGACAAACCCATTTCCAACTGTTGACATCTGAATGGCCTGCAGATATCGGCCGTCCCCTTGTCACGACTCCAAGAATCGGTGCAGGTTTTTTTTTAACTCTAAACAATAAAGATTCAACACCAGCAATTGAAATATGGGAAATGAATATAAAAAGAAACTCTCACAACACTACAACACATTTATTCACATCCTTATTTACAAAGAAAACGAAACGTTGCTTCCCCTTTCGCTCTCATTCAACGTGACACTCCAATATAAATCAAAGCAGTTATTGATGGGGGGAACGGGTTGGAAGGTAGAGCAATTATAATACTTAAATGGTGAGTTGGTGAGTCACTCTTCGTGACTGAGGGTTGAGCTGGAAAGATGATGCTGGCACGATGACCTCGGGCTTGAAGACGTCACAGAGGGGCGGCTGGGAACTCAGCAGGGATGTTGCTGACACGATGATCACGGGTTATATGACGTCCCAAAGGGGCATCTTCAGGATGGGGCAGCAAATGCTCTTTCCCAAGAATCCGGAGATTGTGCAAATGGAGAGCAGGAAGGATTGAAGACTCGTCCTCGCTATAGGCAGGAAGGGCTGACTGGTTCTCTTCATCACTGGTATGTAGGGCTCGCTGCTTCACCTTGCTTCGGACATAGAGGGTTTAGAGACTTCTCATCACAATCAGGAAGGGCTGGCTATTTCTCTTCGTGCCTGGTATGTAGGGCTCGCGACTTCACCAAGTTACAAGCAGGAAGGGCTTGACGACTTCTCTTCATCACTGGCAAGCAGGGCTTGCGTTTTCACCTCGTTTCGGGCATGAGGGGCTTAGCGACTTCTCCTTAATCACAAGCAGGAAGGGCTGGCTGCTTCTCTTCGTCTCGGGCAGAACAAAATTTTTGTGGAGGTAAGAGTAAAAGTCGTCTGAAGGGGATACTCCCGTCGGAACCTTGCTTTGTCCGACCTCTGATTGCCCTCTCTGTCTCTACCTGTTTCCATCTGTCTTTGGCAGTCTCTTCTGGAAGTTCATATAAATACCACTGTATGGGCGGAGCTAATGACGACAGACAATCGTCATTCCCATGTAAGGAGTTTTTTTTTTATCCTATGCACACTGATTGGCTCCTTAATAACTCCCATTTCGATCGCGCCATAGAAGCTTCTAGAACAAATGTTCTGATGCAATGTGGACCGAATGTTGCGCCATGTTACAAAGGCATGGAACCACGTGCTTTCGTTTCCACAGGAAATTGTCCACGAAGCGTTGACAACAGTAACTGGCAGGTGATGATGTCTTCGAGCAAATACGGGAAGAAGTCACGTCTTGGAAAAGAGATATTTCTTTTTTTTTTTAATATATTTCTTCCACATTATTGCGTCAACCCACGACACCCCTTCTCCTCACAAAGTCGGCTCATCTATTCCTGGAAGTTCAAACTAGATTCTTTCTCCTCCCCCCAGTTTCTTGATTGGTCACTGCCTCACTCACCATTTCAAGCATTCGATGACTATAGTCTTCACTCCCGTTTGAACATGACATCAAAGAAGATCGTCACTCCTACATTTCAAACCTAATATCATTAACAACCGAACGCCCGCTCTTGCTTATTAAGATATAACCTTATCTAAACCTGGATATAAGATATGAAATAACCACCTTTTCATCATTCCTGTAAACGAAATATTTCCATTAATATCCTTTTCTTTGAAACAGAATTTTTGTTATATTTGCGAAACTCAGAAAAAAATTTTCCATACCTTCCTATATCTTTCATCATATTGTAGTTTATGAGAAAGTTTACTCTCTCTCTCTCTCTCTCTCTCTCTCTCTCTCTCTCTCTCTCTCTGTGTGTGTGTGTTTCTAAATTTTTTCAATAACATTTTCCTTTTTTAAAATTACTTTTTTTTTCTAATTGAGTCGTTCCTTTAACAGTTCGCCAGATGTTATAATACGTGAATGCACCACGTAAACCTATGAAATTAGGGAATTTCCCAGTTGCTCATGAGTGGGAAATCCAAGCAATGCAGTAGTGACTGCTTCAACCATGCCGGGATGGGGAAGGTAACTATCCTCTTTCCAGAGTTCCCAAAGAGTAAATTATATAAGCCATGAGCCATTTCATGACTGATAGGCAATCTTGGTTAGAAGAATTGTATTTTCTGTGTCTTTTTTTTTATTATTTTGAGCAAAGATCGTATACGTCCTAAAATCAGATTGCACAGACAGTCATAGATAATTCAAATTTAAATGGACCAACCTAATTCAGTCATATTATTGCAGTCTACAAGCAATCTTGATATCATTATAAAATATATATATATATATATATATATATATATATATATATATATATAAATATATATATATATATATATATATATATACTGTATATATATATATATATATATATATATATATATATATATATATACTGTATATATATATATATATATATATATATATATATATATATATATATATATATATATATATATATATATATATAAAACCAGTCTTTAATTTTGCAAACCGTAGTGAGAGGTACATAAATCACCTGTCAGATTATATATATATATATATATATATATATATATATATATATATATATATATATATATATATATATATGTATGTATGTATGTATGTATATGTCCATGAACGATCACTAGCTGCAATTAGGCAAGAGTAATTAACCAAAGATACAAAGGGTCTCTGCAAAGGAAAATGCCCTAACCGTTCGTTTTCCAAAATTGTTAAACCAATTATTCAAACAGAAGGCACGACTCTCTCTCTCTCTCTCTCTCTCTCTCTCTCTCTCTCTCTCTCTCTCTCTCTCTCTGCATAAAATGTTTTTCTAAAGTAGTTTACTCTGTTAATAAGTAAATAGACAATGATTCTTTGCATAAGACTTCAGTGAAAATCAGTGGTTCCTAAATTGTAATATTTTTCTCCGAATTTTTTATGAGCGAATGAATTGCAATGTCCCCTTTGCGAATCTTGCACTGGAAAAATCTTAATGCATTGTGAAAGGGGTTTAATGTTCCTGAACTTCAATGCAAAATATTTTACTTGGGTTTCAATGTTCCCCCTAGTAAGAATTTATATGCGATTGTCCATCAATCGAATCGAATCGATGAGAAATGTAAATGATAAAGCCAGTAATAAATAAACTATATCGTTATTGAACGAGTTCGCATTACTGTAAGAGAGAGAGAGAGAGAGAGAGAGAGAGAGAGAGAGAACACATATTTGTAAAAGCGTGTGCGAAGCATATTTCCAACTTCAGCTATGTATGATTACTAACTCAGTAATACGGAAAAAAAATTCAACAGAAGGCAGGAAAAGAGAAGCTAAGCATAATGGTGAGGATTATATGAATCAAAACCTACTGTGGAATTAAGGTCTACAGTAAACACACGCAATGAGATCCGAAACATGAATTTTTTCCGGTGGAGAGTCGTGCTTGCAAACATTACTGAAAATCGTTTTTATATATTTGCCCACAGGCATTTTTTCTCCTTGCTAAATGGCTCCTTTGATTTCATGGAAGCCCATTAGCGTCAACGGGAGCTCGGATTTACGATCAAAACAATTAACGAAATGACCGTCATTAGGCAATTCACTGAAATCATCATCAGTAAATCTGATTGAGCGACTGCTCTCTGTACTGTGTTCAGAAAGGTTTAATTAATTTCGCAGCCCGTTCAGGTTTTGAGGAAAACTTATTTACTTTACTCGAATGGGAATGGACGAAAAATGCTAGTTTCCAGAGATAATGGATTTTATATTTAATTATTATATAACTTCCAAAATATACATGACTTAACTGGTGGACTCTCAGTCATTTTGTATTAAAATAAAATAAAAATTGTATCTATTGAACGAGGGAATCCCTCTAACCAGAAAGAACACAAATATTTGGAAGGACTTCATCCGCTGAAATTATTATTATTATTATTATTATTATTATTATTATTATTATTATTATTATTATTATTATTATTATTATTATTGGTGAAGAAATCCACACTGGTGTATGTTAAAAATATATATACAAAACGTTTGGATTTCTTCACCATTTTAGTGACTCATGCTATTATTATTATTATTATTGCTAATAGATTCACAATTATATGGTAAATATATTACTATATATGTAAAAAGAATCAAAGACTTTCGAACACCTGAACGGTGTTCCTCATCAGTGTTAACGTTAAAATGCAAAGTGAGTGAGGGTAGTTTTCTTATGAAATAGTTTTTAAAAGTTGGGGGCGGGGCGAAAAGATAACAGCCCATCACGGAAGTGCTGGTTCGGGTGTTATGTAGTACATACAGTATATGGAGCTTATGGCTGGTCCTTTTTACCATTTTTTCATTGTTATTATTATTATTATTATTTTTTTTTTTTTGCATGGTGAGGCCATCATCACAATTACATAAGCAATAATCTGGGATGAAATTTTTTTATTTTGATATTTGCTGCTGATATATATATATATATATATATATATATATATATATATATATATATATATATATACATACATATATATACATACAGACTTTATCAAACATTTAGTTGTCATATATTTCAAACTTTGCCGGTATATTTTAGTTGCATTTCGAGCTATTATTTCATCTCTTTAATATATTAGCAATCAGATTTTCCTTTTCTCTCTTACATGCTATAATATTTATCAGATACTTTGTTTCATAACTGCTATAGACATTACACCAAGTTGACCGGATTTATTCTTAACGAAATATTTTAGTATATATCTATGAAACTGTAAAATGTGAATTGTGAATTTCCTTTTCAATACTGTCACTTCTTTCTCTTCCGGAATATTCGAATCAAGTGAGGACTCGACTTTTGTGTCCTCTTAACAGAATGGAGGACGTTGTGGTTCTACTGCCTCCTGCTGTTTGCGCCGTCTTTCTTATTGGTATGGTAATTGGACCTGTCGTATTGGGGCTTTTCCTCTGTTTGCAATCGGCACTTCAAGCGTTGTGCTGTATGGATGGCCTGAACTTTTAATGGAACGTTCGCTCCCGGCTCATTCCTAAAGGGAAAAATATCGTTTTCGATTCTCTTAAATACTGGCTCTGGACAGCGCTATCACCCTTCTTGCATGGAACATGTCTTTGGTAAATATACACGAGAGAGAGAGAGAGAGAGAGAGAGAGAGAGAGAGAGAGAGAGAGAGAGAGAGAGAGAGAGAGAGAGATGTTTTTGTGAATAGGAAGAAAAATCGATACAAAGCCAAAGACGTAATTTAACATAATAAATATAAATATAAAAAGTTTACACCTACTTACAGTTTGGAATAGAAAAAGACAGAGATTTGTCTATTATTTACATCCAAGAGACAAAAATTACTGCAGTATTTTTAGAAGTATTCGAAGGTAATTCATATCTATTCAAAATGTTTTGTGTTTCGTGTCATTTCTATCTTCGTTTGACGAATGTGCAGTTATTGGTCACTTTGAAACGAAGCTCTGCTATTTAGACAACTTTATGAAATGATTAGAGCCTGAGGGACGGCATTCGCCTTCTTACAAGCAACTGTTACTCTTCTAATCGGTAGCATGAATAACCCCAGTTGCCCTGAGATCTATCAGATTTTCATTAAATAAGGAACTTTCGGCTCTATATCATAATATCTTACTTCTCAATATTCATTCTTTACTCAAAATATATGGACACTTCGAATTGTTAATTAAAAAAAATTTATTACGTCCCTCCCACCTTGATAAAAGTCACTAACATAATGCTTGTAACGCTACAACAAAAAATAAAAGCATTCGGAAAACAGAACCTCAAAACTGTTATTGGAATGTGGTACTTGGTATTTTTATGTCTTTCAATATTTCCTTATGACAAATACAAACAGACACACTCACACAAATGTAATGTATAATATATATATATATATATATATATATATATATATATATATATATATATATATAATATATACATATATATATATATATATATATATATATATATATATATATATATATATATATATATATATGTATGTATGTATTTATATATATGTATATATATTTACATGTATATATGTATTTATTTTAATGGGAATTCATGTATTCGTAAAACATGGCAAACATGAATCAAGTTAATTTTGAGGCATTGCGAATGTTGATTCCTACAGCCGTAAACCCTGTCTCATAACTGTATACAATAGAATGACTTATTCGAGCGCAAAAGGCATTCAATACTCGTTCAGTTCAATGTGAAAAAATCTCCTCACTTCATCAAAACAATGGAAGCAAATTCTGAAAGTGAAGTACGGCATAGTATTATATAACAAACAATACTAGATTTTTCTTTCATGTGGAATGATAAAAAAATCTGTTTTCAGTGAATAATATGAAATACATATTATCGCAAGTCTCATGGCGATTTAAAATTCTGAAGAGGAAATAAATCAGGGTTGCACAACGGTTACATCAGAAAGGGATATGACGTCACTTGGTCTGATTTTCTTTCCCCAGAAATGAGGCGATTGATATTCCCTTCAGAACAGAGGCACTTGGAGGAATGTTTACGCCCCTCAGTCATCCAGCTTCCCCGAGAGAGAGGGAGGGATCTACCTGGCTTTCACGATTCCAAAGTTCCAAAGAAAAAGAGAAAAAGTTTCTCCATTCTGGTTCATTATAAACACTGACACTTTCAAAGACGTCATTCCCACTGCTATTGTTCCTTGCTTAAGTACATTCCTATCTGTGATGATAGGCTGGGGATAAAAAGAAGCACTTTTTGCTCTCAGTCAAATATTAGCTTCCAAATAACAGCTTTCATAACTGTGAGGGCATTGTTTATATGAGCGGTTGTGAAGCAGCATTCATGCGGGTAAAAATTGCGTACTTTCTCGCTTAGTAAGACATTCTGCTTTGACATCGCATAATGAATAAGTTCCTTTAGGAAATTCAGTTCACAAAGGGAATATTGAATTATGGAAAACAAGGCAGCTTTGAAAATATTACCTTAGATACATAAATTATATTAGTCTTCTGCCTAGTCATTATATTTCCCCACTATATTTTTTTTTAACTAGTAAAATCATAACTGCTGAATTGTAATTGACTTGTTACTGATTTGCGCCTATAAAAACAAATAAAGAGAGATATGCATATTACTAACTTTTTCAAACTTTGGAAAAAAGCTTTGATTTCCATTTAGTAAATAAAAAAAATCCAGACAACTTTTGCTTTTGGTAATTGGGAATGCATAAAAGAATGAACTTCTGTCCCGACAATTCTATCACATTTCCTAACTCTGCCTGCTTGAAACCTATTGGGGCCCACTGACGGGGACTTCTGAGAGGAAAAATTCTGATTTAGAAGCAAAGATTAACCGTAAATATTTGTCAGATCTTAATCTGTTTACAGTTAAGTATTAGTCCTTTTAAGCAGAAAAACGACCAAGACTTGTATGCACCCAAAAGCAGTTAGACAGACGAAAACCATTCGTCTAGCTTAACAATTCTATTGTTGATGGAAAACAGGATTTCTTTGTCCAGCTGTCATCACCAACCCCTGACAAGCAGGATTCGCAAAACAGAAGTACTGACCTGAGTCCGTTGTTCCCTGTTATCAAGGAGAGGAAATATTAACGCTTTTACATCTCTGAAAGTGCACTGTAGGCAAAGTTATGGTTTCTTTGACCCCAAAGTAAAATTACGACCTAGATTGACACCTCCTGCCTTCCGTCGTGCGTCCAGGAGAGGGAATTTCAAATTTTGGATGGGGTTCGGGTTGAGAAGCTTCCTTTTTCCATGTAAACAGAAAGTTTAGGATTTTACTCAGTAGAACTAAATAACTATTTTACTTTCAGGAGAGAGAGAGAGAGAGAGAGAGAGAGAGAGAGAGAGAGAGAGAGAGAGAGAGAGAGAGATTTCTATGATGTTTATGGGAATGTTTAAACAATTATTGAATTAATGCAAATCATTTTATTCTGTCCTGGCCAAAACTGTACAAAAAGGAGGAAAAAAATGAACCAATGTCCTTAAACAAGCAAATAAACAAAGTATCTATTTTCTGACATATTTAGTACAGAAGAAACGCCTTTCCTTTTCATTTAAGCACCAAAAATCAATGCAGACCATTTGGCGCTTGGGAACTGACGGTGAATTTCAGGATGTAACTCTTCTTCTTCTTCTCATGTGTGTATGTTCCACCATAACTCTGAAATGCATTGAGCAATTACAACCAAACTTTGTATGCATATGACTTACTATCTGGAAACGAACACTGTGGGGGTAAGACATCACTGTCACCAAAGGGGTGGGGTTGGAAAGGGGGTGACATGTAAAAATAACTGAAAACGACAGATATTAGCATCTAATCCATAGTTTTCGAGGTCGCTGAAATGAATAGTGACACTCCCAATGCCCTTTAGGTCCAAGTTCAGCCCCAATAGGAAGGGAGGGTGAGAGGGGGTGAAAAATAAAATGTCAAAAATGACAGATAGCAGTGTCTAATCCATAATTTTCGAGATTTCTGAGATCAGTAGTGACATTCCCAATGCCCCTGAAGTCTAAGTTCAACCCCAATAGGAATGGGGGTGAGAAGGTGTGAAATATAAAATGTCAAAAATGTTAAGCGTTGTAATTGAAGCAACTAAATTTATCTTAACAGGAAAGTGAGAGAGTGAGAGTGAGAGAGAATGAAAGGAGAGGAAGAGTAGAGGGGGTGTTAGGAAGGAGAGAGAGAGAGAGAGAGAGAGAGAGAGAGAGAGAGAGAGAGAGAGAGAGAGAAAGCATAGTTCTGAAACGCATTAAGCAATTTCAACCAAACTTGTTATACACATGACTTACTATCTGGAAAAGAATACTGAGGGGTTAGACTCCACTAGCACCATAGGACACCAAAGGGGGTGGGGGTGGGAAGGGCTTCCCTGAAGCAGGGCTGGTTCTGCCTGTAGGCTTAATAACTAAAATAACTTTACGGGTTTATTATGCCTCATTTCGGTATACATATGACATACTATCATGAAAAGAATATTGTGGGGGTAAGACATCACTGGAACCAAAGGGGGTCGGGGTGGGAAGGGGATGAGATGTACAAATAACCGAAAACAACAGATATTAGCGTCTAATCCATAGTTTTAGAGATTGCTGACATGAATAGTATCACCCCCAATGCCTCTTAAGTCTAAGTTCAGCCCCAGTAGGAATGGGGGTGAGAATGGGTGAAAAAAAATGTGAAAAATGGGCAATTTAACTGAAGCAGCTATCTTAACAGGAAAGGGAGAGGGTGAAATAGTTTTTACCCGACGGATACCACTCATTCCGACGCATCTCCCTTTTAACTTGAGGAGATTGCAATTTCCAGTGAGACTTGCTTTCTCGATCATGATCAACAAGGCACAGGGACAGTCTGTTAAGTACCGTCGAGTAGACTTGAGATCGTCATGTTTTTCCCACGGCCAACTTTGTGTTGCTTGCTCAAGGGTGGGTTCACCCAAGAATTGGTGAAACCTTAAATGTTGTTTACAGTCAAGTTTTGTGTTAAAGTAGTATTATATGGATTTTGTGAAATATTTTACCTTATAATTTGTATACTGTATTTATATTTTTTTAAAAACTATAAATAAAAATTCTTTGATATTACACTATAGATAGATTTGATTCCTGTCTAATAGAAGGTTTGGATAAATAAATTTCCAGGTGTGTTCTACGGTTTTAGTTTTTACTGTGCAACACTGAGTACGTCAGCTAATATATATATATATATATATATATATATATATATATATATATATATATATATATATATATATATATATATATATATATATGATTTTACCTGGGAAATGCTTATCATGAGCCAGTTCTAGACTCTAAATGAATGATTTCGTTATTTACCTCCATATTTTTGTAATATCTGACTGCTTTTGATTGGGAAACTGTAAAAAAAAAAAAAAACTAAGAAAATGGGAATATAACTGAGCCGATGGCTCTACTCACAAGGCAATTGTAAGCAAACACTATAGGGTAAGTTTACGATTATGGACATTTACATTAAATAACCAATCAGAAGATGAAATGAATTAAACAGACAGGCAAGGCCTGAGAGATTAGTTATAACTTTCAACACTTGAAGGTAGCTCAGTCAATGTGACGATGCTGATTCAGGAAGGGTAAGGCACAATCAAGGAAGAATTCCACTAGGATCCCTCTGTAAACGGAGAGATTTACGAATTAAAGGCCAGTAAGGACACAGCAAAATATGGATAGGACAAGGCGGTGTGTGGAGGGTACCAAGAATGCCTTGAACCCACGATCTTACGTAATTACTTAAACACTGGAATTTTCATAACTGCTCTAACAAGGAAGTATAGTATGAGAATTAAAACAGTGTGACTCAATGAATAGAACCTTTGTAACAGATCACTTTACCTTATAGAAGAGGTGGCTTCATCAGGTGTAATGGCAGCAGAGGAGGGCTTTAAGGCTTCACTGGTAAGAATACCAAGGCCCCTACAAGGAGGCATGGTGCTCCGAAGGAGGCAGGAATGCAAAGAGCGGATGTGACTCACTTACGTCCAGACTGTTCTCTAACTTCTCGTTCCTTCGGTCAGTCCCTTTTAAGACCTCGGGTCAGTGATTTCGATGCTTTCCTCATGCAGGTTAGTGTCGTTCTCCTATGGCTGCGCATCATTCGAATTGCGGTCCACTTCGTGATGAGCCCATTCCAGGTGTTCCCACAGGACCCTCATTCTCTCTCTTAATCAGGTTTTTTCTGCCTCTCACCTGAAATTAATCTCCTCCCCGCCTTGTGTTCTGAAAACAAAGGGTTTCCTAGAGTCACATGTTCAAAGAGAGGAAGTGGGAGAGATATACATAGTGCAATTAATGGTTCTTTTACCCTTCCTTGTCAGGCAGTGCTAAGCAATGCACTATATTTTCTTTTATCTGCTTTAAATTAAGCGTTTGGTAGCTGGGATGCTTGGGAAGATGTGGTAATATATATATATATATATATATATATATATATATATATATATATATATATATATATATATATATATATATATATATATATATATATATATATATATATACACACACACACACACACACACACACACACACACACACACATATATATATATATATATATATATATATATATATATATATATATAATATGCATTTGTGTGTATGTGTACATGGGAAGATGGATTCACGTGTCCTAATTTGATACAAATGAAACAACAAAAGTATTTTATGGAAGGGTAGCATACAATTCTCATATCGAACATACTACGTGATATTAATATTGGGTATATGATCTTAAAGTTCAGCTTAATATAAGCAATATAACGAATAAAAACATGTTAACAGGCAGCGTATATTCGTAAAGAACATCTTAAATAAATAGCCTAAAATCTAAAATATCTGAGTAATCACATCTCTCTCTCTCTCTCTCTCTCTCTCTCTCTCTCTCTCTCTCTCTCTCTCTCTCTCTCTCTCTCTCTCTCATAAAGAAACCCGGTTGGTTATGCTGTCATTAAGTATTATTAAAACATTCCGTCAACTGAGCCAGTTTAATTATCACTTTAAATTTTCAGCTTTTGAGTTAAATATTTTTCTCTTTTTGATGATAATGCCACTTGTAATATGACTTTTTTTTTATTCATATAACAATATAGGAATAAGAGAATCAGTTCAATACGCCGTGAATCACAGATATGCGATTGGTTATTAATCCCGAGACCGGTCATTGGTTAAGGTCGCCGTTAATAGATTGATATACTTCCTTGCATCCTCGTTACTTTTTGCTTACGTGGGAAGCACTCGCGGCTGCTCAAAGAACGCTGTGATTCACATATAGGTATTAGTTAGTTACCGCCCAGGATGTAAGCTTTCCAGCCCTGAGCTTTCAAACATTAGAAATCATACAGAAATATGTAAAAGCAAAATTAACTACAATTATTTTAAGATCATTTTATCGAGCCCTAATGAAAACCACCTCCCAATACTAAGGTCTTTGGCCAGTAAGCACCTTGTTCCAGCCTTAAATAAGAACACTACAGCAGTTCCATCCTTCCTCGGTTTATCTCGACTCCTTCTCTCTCGCACTGGGAAATCTTTCAGCAACCGAACCTCGGGCTGTCAGGTTTGTCTGAAATCTTGTTTATTAGGTCTTTAATATATTGTGTGTTTTTTTTTTTTTTTCTCTGCTTAATGTATGTGATGATTATGATAATCTTGCTGGACAAGTTTGTAACGTAGAAGTTTTTGTTTTCCTTTTTTTAGCGTTGAAAATGAGACCACTGTCTTGAAACGTTGGCAACAATAAAGAAACCTGAGGTATTGAGCTGTTTTGCCTTTTTCACCTTGGTATATATATTTATATATATATATATATATATATATATATATATATATATATATATATATATATATATATATATATATATATATATATATATATATATTTCATTTACATTTTGAAAATCAGTTTTAAGATGCATTTTTTCTGCTCAGTTTTGCATAAGATTTCTAAACGTTGTTGAAATTAGGCCCTACTTTAGTTGCTCCAGTCTGGAGAATTCAGCATCTTCGAATATTCACTTCACAAATCTCCCTTGGCGTTTCTCTCACACCTAAGACATCGGACATCACAAAGCATATAAATCAGCTTTCCGCTGTCAATCCTCGCTTGGTTCATTTACCTGAAAGTTCTTTCCCCATTGCAAATTCCGCTACGACCTACAGTCAGAATTTTACTGTCGAAATGTCTTATGCAGATATATTAACAGCTCGGACACAGAAGAAGAAATTAATATTTTTAACTTATTCACGAGAGGAAAACTGACAAATAAAATTAACCCAATATCGGACGAACTCGAACTCATGAGCCCAATTGATATTGAGTACTACTCTTGATGGCCTAAAGTTTCGTGAATGTGACAGGTAAGATAAAACGAAGGTCAGGAGGTGCCTAAATAGCATAACAAACTGAAGAAAGGCGAAAAATGACAAAGCTCTGAAAGAGACGGAAAGAAGAGAGACAAATTTGTTCTTGTTATGATAAGTGAATACAATGCTCTCCAGTCATTCGACTTCTTTAATTTCCTTTGCTACTTCATTCGTTTAAAGCTCAATACTTTTTTTCATTGGTAAAATAAAGCTTTGTGTAAATAACCTTGAGAGTTAGATGAGGGAATCGAGATGATGATTTATTCTTTGTGTCCTATAAATATTTCGCCTGGTTGAAAGTGTTAAAATTCATCTTTAAACATTTCTACAAAAATTGAACATTTATAATTCTACATATCTTTTATGGTCAGTTCTCCTCTCTCTCTCTCTCTCTCTCTCTCTCTCTCTCTCTCTCTCTCTCTCTCTTTTACACACACGCATACACACATTTAGTCAATCATGACCAAAGTGTTCTTGAAGTGATTAAATTTTAATTTTTCAGCAAGAGCCTAGAAATTAGAGTTAAATGTAGGTCTTCCCAAATATTAGTTCCTTAAACACCCTTTCTTTTGCAGTCCCGTTAGATTCTACTCATGAATTCATTTTGCAAATATTACATGCTGCTCTCCTAGGCTCATGTAAATCTTCATTTCACATTTCCTTTTGACACAGTTAGTGAGTTCCGTAGAATTGTTTCTCACTGAAATAATGCGTGAGAGAGAGAGAGAGAGAGAGAGAGAGAGAGAGAGAGAGAGAGAGAGAGAGAGAGAGAGAGAGAGAGAGAGAGAGAGAGAGATCAAAATTTAAGCTGTTGCTTATCACAGCTTAAACAGACCTAACATAAGAGAGAATTTCAATGTTATAAGGTAGGAATTTTATCCGTAAACTGGAATATTCATCTGCAAAGCACCCAAGTGAAGACTATAAAAGTGACATTTTGCTCAACATTTCATAGAAGCTGAATTCTAATGTACTTTTCCTACAGTTTTAGTATAGCATAACATTTTGTGTTAGCCTCCGAAGACCATTTCCACAGACTCTGGCCTTCAGATAAGATTATTAACTTACGAATACGCCATGGAACTGCCAGAGTACTACAAGGAACAATTCAGCTTCCCTCCATGAGAAGTTCAAGAGGAATGACGTCACAGACAGATTCCAGTGTGTGTATATACATACATACATACATACATACATACATACATACATATATATATATATATATATATATATATATATATATATATATATATATATATATATATATATATATATAAATTATATATAAGCCGTAATGCTGCCTTTACACTAACATTTTGGTGTCGGACGCACTAAAATTACTTTACTAAA
Organism: Macrobrachium rosenbergii; assembly: GCF_040412425.1. NCBI lineage: Eukaryota > Metazoa > Arthropoda > Malacostraca > Decapoda > Palaemonidae > Macrobrachium > Macrobrachium rosenbergii. The sequence continues at coordinate 33,902,607 of NC_089770.1, read as the reverse complement.
GTCAAACAGGACGGTTGCCGTTCCTGAAGCGAATTTTACGCAAATTAGATTCATTGTTATATGCAGTCTAGCTGAGAGAGAGAGAGAGAGAGAGAGAGAGAGAGAGAGAGAGAGAGAGAGAGAGAGAGAGAGAGAGAGATTAAAGATATTTCTGTGTAAAAAGAGTTCGTTGTTGTATATGAATGCAATACGTTTTAATCGTTAGTAAGTCGCGCATGTATATAAACCTGAGAGAGAGAGAGAGAGAGAGAGAGAGAGAGAGAGAGAGAGAGAGAGAGAGAGACCTTATTTATATATGAAATAAAAGGAAGTTTACCGCATACGGACATAAACTAAAAATAAGCAAAAGTAAAGACGTTGCAAAAGATTTCATCCAAAAGGGAAATGGTACAAAAACCGAACCAACGCTGCCTTGGAGTTCAAATTGAATATCGGGATTAATTTGTTGAAACGAAACAGGACAGCCAGTAATTGCTATGCATTCGCTGCACCAGGCACCCGAAATATGCATATGTATCAAAGAGCATGCGTGCATACTTTTGTACATTTGCTGGTGAAGCTGTTTCCTAAAGACATGTGTAAATTAAAACAATCTCAATTCAACAAAGGCATATGCGTTAATTCATAAACTACATTCTTATTAACATCTTGGCTAATGTTTGTTACATGACTTATCAAAGTGGCATTTTTTATCATAACGATATATATAAAAATTTCATTGTGCTATGTTGTGTGAATACCTCACTGAGATGGAATCAGAAAAAGAGAAACGCTTTTATAATGGAAAAAATATAATGCTGTATCTATAATTCGTTGGAAATTATAATTAACCCTTATTCTTTTTCTGATTATTTATTCGATTTGTTCTTTCAGAATTGCCTCGGGGCAGTCATTTTTTTATACATTTCCCATAATAATTTTAAAACTTTTGCCAAAAAATTTTCATTACCTATAGAGCCCATTTAATCAATTGTTACATACAAGTATTCCGCCTTGTGCAACCTGATGGCGTTCAGTTGTTGATTGCTCTCAAAAACATAACAAGAAACAGTTTGAAAAGCAAAACAGATCTTTTCAATAATAAAAAAAAGTCAACTGGTAATGAAGTACAACTTGACAAAGGAAACAAAACGTATGAAGCCAAAGAATGCAACTTGCATGCAAAGAGGAAGGTTGCAAGACTCTCTCTCATTCAAATGAGACGGGTATCAAGCCGACCTCGTTTTCCAGGGAATTATCTCCACACAGAGAGAGATGGAAACGCATGGCTTTTGCACTGAAGACATGTAAATAAATTATATTTTCACCTCGCCAATCAATAATTTTTTTGTGACTTATACTCCATAATATTGAGGAAGTTATATATTGCACGAGTTTAACTTTTTTGAACAAAGTTAGTTCCCAGTCTTATTCATCAAATTTCATTCTAAATTATATTCAGTGCCTTAGGTAACTGTTCTTGTAGATTTCTTTAACTCTATTTTCCTTTTTTTTTATTAACCATTTATCATAATATGTTCCCCCTAATTCTCGATCTTCTCTTAGGCCATGTGCTGTATTATATTTTCTTAACTCCAACAGAGAATGTTATTTTCCGATTTGATCATTTATCTTTCCTAAGAATTCCCTCTGGCAAATCCCCAGTGAGTCATTGAAAAGTTCGATGAGAATTGTATCACTTATACCGAAATTAGTATTCAGTTTTGAGCAGACCAAACTGACAGGTCTAGAGATTAAACATACAATAAGAGTGTATTCATCTCAGAAGGGCTAGGTTTAGTATCTACTGATTCGAGTTAACCTGACAAGGCAAAATGTCATCTTTGAATCACATTTTCTGCTATAGAAAAAAATAAACCTGGTCTTGTTATTGTTGACACTTTTAATCCTTGTCCCTACATCCTGTAAATCTGCTTGTGTTGAGTCAAGATTCCTATTTTCATGAGTGACCATATCCGAGTTTCAGCAAATGGTTACTTTACTCGTTCGGCCGATGAAAGCTCTTGCATTTCTTTATGAATATTGAATTAAATATTGCTTTTAAAAATAATTTGCCAACATGCAGTTACTAGGCCGGGAATGTGGCAAAATATTTTTTTTCTTCGTATACAGAAATATTGTATTGGAATTCAGTCTTCAATAACAATATATATAGTTTCATACTCGACGTTAGAATTAAAACATATTTTGCTTTCTGTCATCAATAATAAAAGACGCTTTGCTGCCTCCGAAGTGATGGTGTCTTTATGCACCTTTTTGTGTTTTGTTATTTGTTTTTATTTATTGCAACGACCAACGAATAAAGGTAAAAGTAATGGTCTTCATATACACTGTATCTTTCATTTCATTCCTTATTCCTTTTTACGCATGAATAAGCGAATACAGAAGGAAATGAAAAGAAATTAAATAAAAAAAAAATATATCAAGATTCATCTAAATAATTTATAAGATGAAAATAAATGGAGGTGACGGTGTTGCTATACACATTTGTAAATTGTATTTTTTTCGAATTTTATCAATAACATACAAAACAGAATAAGAGAATTGTGTCTTTCAAGGCAGAAACTTAGTTAAACTTACAAAAAGGGGAAGAGAAGAAGCATCAGTTCACTGAAGGAGGAAGAGAGTTGAAACGCTTCATCGAAGAGAAATAGAGAAAGAAAAAGAAAGACCGTGTTCAGACATCCATATAGGAAAGCTGGTGGAGTTCTATTCACTCTCCAGCGTTATGGAAAGAAGAAAGGGAACTGGAAAAGAACTCATTCAATAGAGAAGGTGAAGTTGCGAGCAAAGTGAATTAGCGTGGGTGGCACGTGAGAAGGAAACACGAAATTGGAGCATATAAATGACGGAAGAGTCAGCAAGGGTGCACGAAGGTTGAGATTCTCATTTTTCCCGACCCGACAGAAGAAAACGTAGGAATAACTTCAAAAGGAAAAGTTCACCGGAATTATTGCTGTATGTTTTAAGTAATGTGCAAAAAGGTAAGTAAAGGGAATTCTATATCATGGACATAAAATAAACAAACAGACGTGCATTAACATTTGGAAATAAAATGGAATTCTTTCCCTTGAAGCAACAAAATCTTGTTAGCAGGTTCTCATGTTCTATGCCACACAAACAAGTACACACACAAATGTATATATACACACACACATTATATATGTATATATATATATATATATATATATATATATATATATATATATATATATATATATATATATATATATATATATATATATATGTATGTATGTATATATATATATATATATATATATATATATATATATATATATATATATATATATATATATATATATATATATATCATAGAGGGTCAGACCCAGGAATAGGATAGAATGATAATTTTCAGCAGTTTATTCCGACGTTTCGTAAATCATATTTACATCTCCTGGGGTTTCTCTCCTTCCCTTGCTTGTTTCTGGTTCTTATTTCTTTATATAATCAGTGCTGATTCTATCATCTATCTTTTGAACCGACAATTTCTGCCACAAAAATAAAATGAAATATGTCACATATAAAATACAGCAGTAATTGTCAGTTAAAAAGCCAGATGATAGAATCAGCACTGACTAAATAAAGAAATAAGATGAACCGCTCAAAATGAGTCTGGGGTTCAGATCTGACAGATAAAATCTCCCTCCAACCAGCGGTCAAGAAGATTAAGTAGAAGCTGTCAACAGGAGTGACGTAGCAACTGACGTCTGAATATTCCTTCATATATATATATATATATATATATATATATATATATATATATATATATATATATATATATATATATATATATATATATATATATATATATATATATATATATATATATACATACATACATACATACATATATAGATACATACATATATACATTCATACATACATATATACATACACATATATATATATATATATATATATATATATATATATATATATATATATATATATATATATATATATATATATACTGTATATATAACAGTAAAAAGTAATTTTCACGGATAAATGGCCCGCATGCATAAACACGAGGCAATATGTTGAGTAGAACACATCCTAATTGTTAATTAGGTTAAACAGACTCATATTCTCATGAAGGTAGAAGAAAAGTGGGCGTGGCAAGAGATCGTGAGATGAAGAGTCACGCTTCGCCGAAGAAAGCTCGCGATACTTAGCCCTTTTAAAAGAAATTGGGATACTTTATTTTGTTATTTCCAAGAACACTCCTTTAATTCATAGCCATTCTATGGAATTTTACAATCTGTAAACACTAGATGATACCACTATCGTCAACTCTTCAAATTTTTATTCATCACCTTTATGCTATCAAAAATTATGAACATTCAATTTCATGAAAACCTTTATAAATGCAATTGCTTCATGGTGAGTCCCAAAGTAAATTGGATGTTTTTTTTTATATTTTAAACTAAACCTAAAAATGCTGGAAATGGTGTGTGTCCCAAACATTCACCTTGCAGGCAACGACACGACACTCATATACCCTGTTAAATCATTTTGATCGGATTCTTCTTGTACCTGCAACTCAAGAGGAACTTCTGATGTCATTCTGATAACAGCTTGTTTCTGTCTTCTAGTTAATGTTACACTTTTTTGTCAGTCGTGTCCGGCTGAAATTTGACCAATAAACTTAATGAACAGGAACACGGGTCCTCTACATTTCTGGAAGAAACTTCAAATAGTACTACCAGACACTAATCTGTTAATATAATCCTTCATAATCCTTCAATGCCAAATCAAAGCCTGCCACCGGTCGTCTTGATTTCGTCAGGCAAGAAGGCTTTCTATTTATGAACCTAGAAAAGAAAACATAATTCGTTTGATGTTATCTTGCACGGTTGTTTTATCCCTTTCTAATAATTAAATAGAATCCCTTGTAATTATTAGATACACAATGCCAAAAAAACTTGTTTAAATTAGTGATTAGACTTTGTTGAGGTATTCCAGCATTATATTATCTTATAAGGCAATGTTTCAGGAAATTGCCAGCGAATAAAATTCATTCATGATAGTAACTTTCGGCGTAATGAGGTAACTTTGTTAAATCATGCTCTCGATTTCAAACATTACATTGACATAGAAAAAAAGAACTGCGAAAACAATGTTTTGATCCATAACATCATTTTAGATAATGCAAATTTTGACGGTTTTTGTGTTATATATTTCTAAATAAATTTTTGAGAACTATACATACATACACGTAATCACGCACACACACACACACACACACACACACACACACACACACACACACATATATATATATATATATATATATATATATATATATATATGTGTGTGTGTGTGTGTGTGTGTGTGTGTGTAATGTGTGCTTATGTATATGTATGTATATATGTGCATGTTTATGTTAATGACATGGCCCCTAAGTGAGATGCCAACACAAATAGATAAGTCGAATGTTCTCTCCCAGGAAGGTTTTGCTTTCACTCCAAGCACTGCACAGGAATATCACACCTCTGTGGCCGAGACTCGTATGAAACACAAAGCGAACAAGGAAATCCATTCGGCGGAATCCAACCAAATTGAAAATTAAATGAAGGCCGACATATGAGGAAGAGTGTACATCTTCTCCAAAACAGTTCCGGCAAGTAAAACGAGACGTTTTCTGTCACAAAAATAAATTAAAAGTTACCAACGTTTCCCAGCTCTCGTAACAGTATAATTTAACTGAATGAATTTTTCTAAACTTGGTAAGTAAAGCGTTAACAAGTTATTGATGGTTAATTTGGCGAATGGCCTCCTAAATCCGAAATAATTTTCAAACTGGAAACTCATGAAATATTTTTTTTATTATTCATCGTCATTTCTTTGTAATTCTTAAGATGGTGAGCTGCCCAGGTTGTCTGCGCAAGAGAAGATATTTTCAGTTCTCTTGTTATATCAGTAGAGGTCCTTCTGAGAGGGAATTTAGTGAAAGACCAAAAACGTCAAGCCAAGCAACGAGCAGGCTGCTTCAGATTTCAAAATACAATAGAATGAAATTGCATAGGAAATAAGATTGATAATTATTCTAGTGCAGCCTGTATTGCTACATAGGTATAACTTGTGATATGAAAATGAACTATATTTAAAAGCTTTTGTATATTTGAGAACAAATCCTTAGGGAGACTAATAGCATTCAAGTGACAGGAAGCAGTGAGTCATAATAGCATAAAGGAAAATATGGAAACCCCATTTGGGGATGAGCTGACGACGAAAAGGAAGACGGACGGAGATGGCTTTCTTAAGATCTCCTTCGAATCATCTCAGGGACACTGCACACCTGAAGGTTGGGAGGCCCAGACCTTCCCGGACGAGGACTTTTCGTGTGGGTATGGAATGTGGGAATGGTTGAGCTGGGGATGAGCAGAGATTCGTGGAAGTGATTTCACGAGAAAAAGCATAACTGGTGAAACTTCTATAAAAGAAATAAGTTAGAAAGCTATCCTTGAGAAATACAGTAAATAATAATAATAATAATAATAATAATAATAATAATAATAATAATAATAATAATAATAATAATAATGACAGATTCTGGAGATGACACTTCATAATTGCAAAAACAGAGAATAAGGCATTTAAGGAACAAACGCCTCATTATCCCATCTTTCCCACAACTTAGATCTTCTTGCCTCACTGCTTAGGATGCTTTGTATAAGCGAATTGTTGCTGTTTCTCAGTCGGTTGGTCAGACTGGACATTGTTCGCTTAACAATAATTTTTAAATTATCCAGGCTGTTTTCCATGAACATCTGCGTTGTGGAGTGACAGCGAGGAGTATTTGTGAGGCGTCTCAGAATGTCATTGTGGACAACAGTGATACGTCTCATGGTCTCTCAGGTATAGTTTGTCCAAAGGGAACACCCATGTAAACTGTAGCAGTACGAGCGGAAGAGCAGCAGTTTCGTGTCTCGGTGACAGAAGTCAAACCTCCTTGCAATCATGTTGGCAGTTGCACATAGTTTACGACGCCTCTGTTCTATGTCTGCCGTATCTCTTAGGTCGTCCGTGATAATGTGGCCCAAATGCGGAAATTCATGCACGAATTCCAGACGATGATTTCCAAGGAAAATTTGTTGTTCTGCAATATGCTTAAGCGATCTCGGGAGCAGGGACATACACTGGGTCTTGGTTCCATTGCATAGGATATCTAATTCCTCTGCGTATTGACGGCAAGTGTCGATGAGTCGCTGGAGACCTTGCACTGATGGGGAAATCAGAACCATATCGTCTGCGTAACAGAGGTTGTTTATTGTTGTTTCGTTGATAGTGCATCCGATTGGGAGTGAGTTCAGTTTGACATTCAGGGCATCTGTGTACGTGTTAAACAGGTATGGAGAGAGAATGCCCCCTTGCCGGAGCCAGTTCAGGGAGCCGAAGGTGTACGACAATACGTTACTCCATTTGACACAGAATTGTTGTGTGGAGAATCAACAACATAAAATGCCAATCAGATATAAAGGTGTGCCTCGTTTGTGCAGCTTCAGGAAGAGTTTCAGGTAGTTTGCTCTGTCAAAGCTTTTTCTCACATCTACAAAATATAGGAAAACCGGAGAGGCTGATGATAGGTAATAGCTCAGCAGTTCTTTCAGGATGTAGATGCAGGTGTCGGTTGAGTAGTTTGCTTTAAAGCCGAACTGGTTGTCAGTAGTGTGTAAAAAGGGGAGATGTCTCACTAGAAGAACGGACTCAAGTATCTTCGACGCAATCGTAGTAATTGCAATCGGGCGATAATTGCCAGGGTCAGCTGCATCCTTTAACTTGTTTTTTTATTAATGGTATTAAGTGAACGAAGAGTAGGGAGTCTGGGAGAAGCTGGTGAATTGTGCATGCACTGAACAGAGCAGCTAGCAAAATGTAAATTATCAGATGGCAAAATTTGAAAGCTTCAGCAGGCAGACCATCACAGCCGTGCGATTTATTATTAGATAGGTTGTTTATGGCATCGCTGATGTTACCTGACGTAATACGATCGGCGAAATGAAACTGAATGTTATCAGTAAGGAGGTTATCAACATCCCTTCGGGAGTCTTGATCGTTTATGCAATTCAGGATAGTGCTGAAGTGATCGCCCACATTCTTGTGATAGCCTCGTCACCGACAGCATCTCCTACTCTCTGTGATAGCTTTTTAGTTTTGGGATTTAGGGATTGAAGGTCTTTCCAAAGAAGAGGCTAATCGCCAGATTCTACTTTTCAAGACTTGCATCAGCTCTTAGTTCCTTTTCATTCAGTCTGCAATGCTTAAGGGCAAGTTTGAACTGCTCTCTCGCCTGCCTCATTAGCAGTGCAAAGTGTCCTTCCCTCGGGCTACTATTTTCCCTCCACTGTAAAAACATTCTCGTGAATCTGTATATGCATCTTTAACCGAGTCATTCCATCCAGGTATATTACGAGAGTTGCCTCGATGAGATCTAAAGGTATCCCTGCCGGAGGCAAGTATAGCGGAAATTATATTCGAATAGAACTCTTTCGGAATGTTATAAAAAGTTACGGATGTTGAGGGCTCACCTAAGCAATTGTTAAATATTTTTCATTACTATTGACTCTTAAAAGCTTTGAGGTTAAGAAATGGTTGTTCAACGTTAAGAGACTTCCTAAGTGTAGTTATGATACTTTGGTTGGTAGAGAGAGTAGTAAATTTCTTTGAGTACAAGTTCATAATTCCTATGTCTACATTAAGCTCAAGGCCTCTATTTAGAATTCTGTTGGATTTCTCTCTCTCTCTCTCTCTCTCTCTCTCTCTCTCTCTCTCTCTCTCTCATGGAAACTCAAAGGTCAAAAAGAGAGCCAAAGAAGAAATTCTTCGCGAGACAAAATGAATTGGGGTGAATAACTGAACTTCGTTCTCTTCCCATTCTTGGGTCCCTTGTCAGTCTTTCCATTTCGTTCCCCTTCGCTCTGTCACTGAAAGGACCATTCCAGAATAACCTCGCTGAAAGGAAAACTTAGAAACAGCTTAAATGTATTTGAATTAACCATCATTGTAAAAATGAAAGCGGTAACCTTGGTCTTGTAACAGGTAACAGACTATTAAAGAACATGCAAAATCTTGCTTTGATACTCGTATTCTCAGAGAGCCGTAGTCCTTGATCTCAAAGAAAACATAACCTATCATTCTTTGTATAGAAAAATAATTCTGTTTTTTATTCATGTAAAGCTGACGATGAAAGCTGATCTTGTTACAGAAGGTTTCGACGTATATGGCTGTCCTATCCTTTATTTCCAAATATCTAAAATTCCCACAACTGCAAAGACTTCGATTTATCAGTTTATATGAGTTTGGTAATAACCAAACATGGTTGCTAGTTTTCAATGTGGACTTTCTCAGAAGGGAATATCCTCACCAAAATGTGTTCTATTTACACATGAATCTGCAGAAGAAAAAGTCTGGGAAGGATCAAATTATTACATTGTTCAACTTTATTCTTCGTTTCTTGAAATCCCACTTTATTATCTAAAAGGATTAAAATATCTCTCCTATAAAATAAAATAATCACTTTAAAAATAGGAGGCCAGAGTTCAGATCAGTGAGAAAATCAACTGGCTTTTGTTAAATTCTTGGAAAGTCACAGAACTAGTGGGGATCTCAGAATGAGAAGTACCAAAGACGCACAAAGGAAGACTTGAGCAAGGAAGGAGAGGAGAAACTCTGGACACAAAGCAACGATTCGGAGGCAGGAAAAGTTCAGGAATTCAAAGTTTCCAGATTTGTCTCCAAAATATCAGTGGTATTAAAGACAGTATTCTTTGACAATTTTCATGACCACTCTGAGAATTCTATACTGGCAGACTGTTATCTCAGACACTGATATGCAGAAAAAATCTGGCTTCTCAGTGCGTCTTATAGCAGTTACTTGATTTCCTTAATACAGTTTTTGGGGGGCAGAGATTTGCATTTTTTTTTCTTTCGTCACACTGACGAGAGATCAAAATCATGACAAAGAGTTAATCGCTTATCTAGTTGTAAATCTATATCACAGCCGTAAAACTTAAAAACTCTTTTAAAACTATGAAGATAGATATCAAATTATGTCTTATTATTGTTTACTATATTATTAGCCTGACTACAGTAGAAAAAAAAGTCCCTGTGAGAAAAAAAAAATTGAATTTTCTGCATTTGTGGCATATCGACAGAGTATGAGATCAACAAATCTTGAGTTGTCAATGAATTTTTAAATCTAGAGAGAGAGAGAGAGAGAGAGAGAGAGAGAGAGAGAGAGTACAATGTTGGATTTTGGGGTTCATTCACTGAATTATAGATTTAAGCAATGACTCAAAATATGACAAATGCGATATAGTCAATCCAGTTTTCTGGAAACGTTCAATTATGACTTTCTCCATAATAATTTATTTTCCGGGGTTTTAATTAAAAGCCGAGGAGGCACAAGCACCGAAGGCAATAATGTTGAAATCATGATAGCTTTTACTGCTTCTTGGGAAAGGCAAAGTAGCCATTTGCGATCACAGCCCGATGGAGACTGCCACCGATCATAAACTGCATCTCGTCATGAAAACACAGGGTGTGAATATGAGCGTTCAATAATTAGTACGAATTACTGGTAATGGAGTTTTGGAACCAACCACAACTTCCAATGTAATGAAAGCTTTGTGAATGATTCATCAGTTATGTGAATCATACTATAACGAAAATGAAAAGTAAATCGATGTTAAGTTTTTCATTATAAATTACGTATATCCAGAAACCTCTAAAAATGAATTTGATAAGAAAAACGTGTGACAATACTGGAAATTTTCAACAGAACATACTTACTAATCAAAATAAATCTCTACAATTACAAATGACTCCTTGTTCCATAAAACTCATAAAACACGTTTTTCTATCTATGAATAAGTATCACTGGCCCGCAACTGAGCCCCATAACAGTCAATTTTTATTACAAATTGTAAAGTTAACTCTTTTGGACGTAATGGCCGCCTACAACATTTTTTGTTCTCGTGATGTAGAGAAATAATTCCTCGTTAAACAAATGAAATAGCTCCTGGTTCATCTGAGGAACCCACGTGTGCAGACAGAAAGATGAAATCGGTTTTACCGACGGCTACAGTAAAATAATAAATAAGTAAATAAATAAATAAAAAAAAGGGAACATCACAGGAAAGTTAAAAGGAAGGGAAATGCATTGAAATAAAACTGCTTTGAAATAAATCAACAAATAAAAATATCAAGTAAGACGGGTTTCTCTTTATCCGGTGAAAGATTCATATTAGACCTTTGTTGCTCCTAATTTTAGTTTATGTGTGTTCTCGATACCTAAACGAAAATACTAGTAAATGCATTTGGAAAATCTTGAGAAGTATTGTATAATACCATAAAAACTACCAATTCCAGCAATAGAGTAGAATTTCGGGATAGCCTGAGACGTCACGTCTCCTTTCCATTGAGGTTAACGCCGAGGAGTCGATCACACAAATAAAACAAAAGAAGTGATATGAAATGATACAATTATCCTTCCTCCGTCGCTGGAGCTAACGTTGGCTGAGCCTTCGACTGGAAACTGATGATTGGCGTCTCTCTCCGAATGTGAATTGACCAGCTGGCTTTTGCGCAGCGCTATTCTCTCAGGTTCCGTCAAGTGACAAGGCTTCCAAGGAGCTTCAAGGCGAAGGGGAATCGGGAACCCCCCTCTGGTGACCGGGAATTTCCGAGGGGAGAAGCAGAGGACGGAATTCGTTGAAACAAAGTCCCCCTGGAAAGGGAAAGGGGATAGAGTTTCTGCCCCGAACTCCCAGTAAAGTCTATACTCGGTAAATCAGGCTTTGCAAACATGAAATATGTATATATTAATTCTCTGCTGCGATGTTTTAACGCAATGGTCATATATATATATATATATATATATATATATATATATATATATATATATATATATATATATATATATATATATATATATATATACATATATAAAGTTTTACTCTGACCTACTCACTGTATTCCTTGCTCAGGATCAAATCCTGGGGTCTAGCTGGAGAACAGGGACTTACCATTAAAAATGATAACTCTGACTGCAATTGCTCTGTCAGGTAGAAACTTAAATAGAAAAACATTTGGGCAGAAGGCCATATTTCAACAAGGAACTGTTGCAGGTAAACAATTAGATTTACTTTAAAAGGAATATATTTACAATTAAACACGTCAATCTGAAGAATGGGGAATGATAGGCAAGTGAAGCAAAGTTCTGCCACGTGGTTAAATATTACAGCAATTGTTCAAATACTGAAGAATCTATGGGTAACCCTCTTGAAAGGAACACTGGAGAATTAATTGCAGTGGCAAAGCCACAGGAAGAAGCACAAGACAAGCAGTTGTTTCCATAGCCAGCAACACCGCCTGCAATTAGAGAATGCAAGCTGTTACGTAAGGAAAATTATAACGATTTCGGGGCGAATCGAGGGTTGCACATATGGTGCCAAGATAACTCGATTCCGGTGCGAGCTGCTTATGTTAAAATTCACACTGGACTAATTACGGCACATCTGTTTAACCAGACATTCTAATTAAATAACATATATATTCAATTATTAAACTAGCATTCTTTGACAACCAAATGGTCTCCATCAATATTTCGAAGAAATATTCTAGATATAAAACTGTACACTTATTCAGTTTTCAGATTTTTTCTCCGCTAGGATATACATCAAATGTTGATATAAACCTCGCCTTTATTATATAAATGGTTTGTGTGGTATCACCTTTAAGACCCTGCATCGGGGGAAATGGCACTCCAACTGTGAGTACATCCAGTTATCGAAGAATTTTTCTTCTGCACGATATCCAAAACAAATCCACCATAGAATTATTCACTATGTGAATTAGACATTTTTATGGCATGACACCTAAAACATCTAAGTTTCGCACAGATTTTGCAGAGAGTAAATCCATAGATAAGCCATATCAGAACATCAGTAATATTTTTAATGCCACATGATATAAGGTGAGAACGATCTTGATTGTTATTGAAAAGCTTAGTGGTAAGTTGGCCTGTAAGTATGAGACTAGATGTGTCACCCAGTCTTTTCTTCTAATCATGTTCCTGTGATGCATAAGGACACCTGGTGTATTTGGGCAGTCATTAAGTATCATCTGCAATGTGTGGGCTTGTAGGATGCTGTCATCAAAGGCAGTGTTAGAGTTGTTAAACGAAATGCATATCCATCACCATACTTGGTTTCTCAACGAAATTCCGGAACATCACACTTGGGGAGAGCGTTTCAGCACCACGTAAACACAAAATGGAAGACAACTCCTATTCTTCGATTCTACTAAAAATGGGTTTTTTTTAATATTTGTAGCAAATCCTTTCTGTCAACATGTCATACTTATAGTATGTTATTGTGGCACACAAGGACAATGGCGACTACAGCTTATACATCGCAATATCATTCAACTTATATAAATGTGCCGCATCATTTGAAGTAGAAACAAACTTGTCCGCTATTGAAACGGATTAGTAGTAAGTAGGTGTGGAGGTTACTGGTTGTGTCAACAAGTCTCGTCTTTTGAACATTTTACTGTGAAAGTATTGTAGGACGACTTAACGAAAGTCTAGAAAACAACTTCTGTTACTCAACTCGAAGGAAAATATTTGTATTTTTGTTTAACAAATCTTAGCTAAATCCTAATGTATATTCTAGCCCGTCCAGCGAGGGAAAATGTATGTTTCATCGAACCACATGTCTCATGGATTGGGAATAGCAAGAAAATGAAATTTGTAGCCTAGGATACGCCTGTGCCCTAAAACTATTCTATTCTCGCACACACAGACATATATATATATATATATATATATATATATATATATATATATATATATATATATATATATATATATATATATATATATATATATATATATATATATATATACAGTATATGAGCGTGGTAGACGACGATGGTGTATCTCGTTGTTAGAGTACCGATTCGCAGTTGCGTGGTTCGTGGTTTAATCTAGAGGTTGCAACATATGTCGATCCAGTTGGTAGTCAAAGAGAGCAAGGGGACAGCCACTTCATCCCAAGAGCCTGGTGAGAACAGATTGGAAGGTTAAAGCCTGTAGCGTTTGGGGAAAGAATACTTACCTGTATGTGTCTGTGAGTATGGATGTCTTACATGTGTATAACCTAAGCGACTTTTCCACAACTTTGTAGTTGCCACCATAGGCCGCACATATGCTGCACAGGATCAACGTACATTCTCATTTTCTAGTACTCTTTCTCTCCCCTTCTTTCAAGCCTTTCTCATTATCAACCCTTTTACCAACACATCGACACATGCTCTCATTTTCTCCACATGGCTAATTCCATCTCAAAACTCTCTTGTCCCATATGGAGCTCTGGGAACCTTTAAAGGCCGACTTACGTTATGTAAACAGTGCGTCTTGGCATGATTACGAGTCATTTGCTTTCCGTCAAATGTCTCTGTTTGCACCATGCAGTAGGAATCTGGTCAGTCCTTATCAGTCTCCTCCCAATGTCATTAATTATGCCCTCTTCATGCATAATATGTGTGTGTTTTTATCAAGATGCATCTCCGAAGGCTTCAAGAATTTATATTCTCCGCATTTCCTGAGGGGCCAGTTTCCATGAATGTATCTTTCCTCGTGCCATTTCCTGAGCTCAGTCTCGTTTCTTTGCTTCACCGCCTTCCATCCTTCCATTCCAGGGATGAAGAAGAGCAGACTGGGTTCTCACCCTGTTCATACATCTTCAGGCTATCCTTCTTCATCTCAAAGGACAGAGGCAAATGCAGGATATTTTTTGTGACAGTGTCTGAATTTCGGAAAGATACGTTTTGTGACTGCATTATTTTGCTTTGGTTATTTTCTCTTTATGTGTGATTTGATGAAGGACAATTTCGTTGCCTGTATATGATTACCCAAAGGGTATTTTCACAGCTTATGTCGTATTTACCATAACTGTTTTTCTCTAAATAATCGGTGAGAAATAACATATTGGTAGTCAGCGCAATTATCTTTGCTACAGGTTTAGAGACAACTATGGTCTGAAATATCTTAATTTTTTATTATATATATACACACACACACACACACATATATATATATATATATATATATATATATATATATATATATATATATATATATATATATATATATATATATATATATATATATATATATATATATATATATATATATATATATATATATATATATATATATATATCGGTATATATATATATATATATATATATATATATATATATATATATATATATATATATATATATATATTTCGGGAAGTCAAGTTCGTATCTTGAAATTGGAAGTGTTCCAAAGGTAACATGTTTGATTATCACGATTAAGGAAACCTGTACAGTCATATTGTATGTCAAGCGAATTCTCAAGGTTGCCGAAAACGAACGATTTATTTTGAGAAGAAAACTAGGTAGACAGCGTACCTGTTGACGTGTAAAGTGTATTGAAAGAAACGTAATCGGTTTAATACAACATTACAAATTACTTTCAATTAGCGCCTCTATGGATTTCTCTTTTAAGCGTAAAATTCCTAAGTAAACTATCGAGTGCTTTAAATCAGAGTATCATTTACCATTGAATTTACACACACAAGAAATATAAATATTCAAACTGTAATCAAAATCTTCACGGAAATTGTGTTGTTCTTGAACGTCTCTTTTCGAAGAAAGTTTTCATGCAACCTGGCACACACACCCCGAAGCAGAGGATTGAACTTTTATTGAAGATGTTTCAAAATTTGAAGTAAACAACGGGGAAAGCTTATTGAAACCGATTGCTTAACAAATCAGTTTTCCCTATTCGCCCTGCATTGCTCCATCGAAGGTTCCAATTTTCAATATATTTTATAATGTAATTATAATAACACAAACAGAAAAATCAGAGGCTTTTATGAAATGAAAAAGCCATTAAGAGCTCAGTTCCTTAGGCACAGTCATCTTATAATGCTCAAGGGAATGTTCTGTATTGATGTGAGAAATTCAGGGTATTTGAAGCACCATAACTTGGTTCCATATATGTCACCAGTGCCAGCGCCTGACTTCTTGGATGTCACAATCATCTTCAATTCCTTCCTGTATTGGCCACGCAAGGTATTCAATTTTTTCTTGACTTTTTCAAGGGTGCATTTAGCATTGATTTCCTTCACTGACAAGTATAGTTCATTATATGCTCTTCTTTTTGGATTTTTTTCTTGTAGTCAGCACATTTTACCTGCCATAAGCTGGGATGTTCCCTATATTTCTCAGTTAGGCGTAATGTCGGGTTTCTTGTCCATTCAAAGGGTATATCGCTAACAGTGGGCACAGTTGAAGCAGCGACATCCATCATTTACCGTGATTGGTCAGGTACAGGCGCGCAGTTGTGTCAGATAACACGGGCCATTGTCAGCCCTGTGGAATAATACGGTACATCGTACATACATATCCGATGCATTCCAGGTATTTGCAGACCGTATGCTCCATAACTATCAACATTCCACTAATTTCTCACTGCATAAGCCCAGACACCGGAACGTCTGGCATGGAGATTAACTGTCAAGTTCAATGATGACGTTTCTGCGCATCTGGTAACACTGCTGGGTATGTCGCACACAGGTGCCCGCCCTAGAATATTATAGCTCGCTATGGACTGCCTCGGTCAGGGATGGTGCTTCTTCAGTTGTTCGAGTCTACACTATCATTTTCCTCGTATTTGCTTCCGAGTTCTGGAACTGAAAGATACAGACTTCATTTAGACTTCTTGGGTCTTTATCAAAATGTAAAGTGAAAGTTGTTTGATCTGATATAGCTGTCTGACATTGAAGGGAGAGTTTTTGATACATGAAATAAAATGCATTTAATTCAGTATCATAATCAAGTTCTTAACCATCCTTCAAGTATGCCTGTCAAGGAATGAATTTAAGTGCTAGATCAATACATGTTTATTCAGCTCTGAAACACTTGGCAGAAACATGAACAAATAATAAACAGGTAGATAAAAAGAAAAGAAAGGCCTTATGCTAAAAGCAGAATGTATAAGTTGCATCCTAAATGATGCTCTTCGCTGCAGATCAAAAAGGAATTCATTCGATAATTTGAATCTCAATTGCAGTAAACTCTTTGACAACTTCTCGTACGCAAATAGATACTTCAGTATCTGTTATTCACTCACTTATGCGAGAACGCTATCTATAATTACAGCAATAGCTTAGTGATCTGAAAGCAACATGCTTCATCTTCTGTTTCATATTCAGATCAAAGTGTTTGTATCAGGGGTCTGGAGATTTAATTAAAAGGATATATACTGATTTCTCAATAATAACTATATACATACACACACACACATATATATATATAATGTGTGTGTGTGTATATATATATATATATATATATATATATATATATATATATATATATATATATATATATATACACACAGACACACACACACACACACATATATATATATATATATATATATATATATATATATATATATATATATATATATATATATATATATATATATGCATATATATATATATATATATATATATATATATATATATATATATATATATATATATATATATATGTATATGTGTGTGTGTGTGTAAACTTCATGTGTGCGCCTGTGTTCATGTATATGCCTGCGTGTGTATTTGTGCATATGTCTACATCCATATGTGTTTGTGTAAGGCTAATGGTATCATAGATTGGATACTGATTTCTTTCTTTTTCTCTTTTACAAACAGTTTTTTCCCACAGGGGTAAGAGATAAAAAAAAATAAAGTATTTCTATTTATATACAAGATACGACTAATTAGAGCTTTGTTTCTAAAACAAAGCTCTAATTATTCCACAACGTTTTAAGACAATAAACAACCATAAATAAGTGGTTTGCATGGGTTAAGATTTGTTCGTCTTTACGTTCAGATTAAGTCCGGGATTGGAATTCCTCAAAGAAGTGCAATAAACAAAGAAGAGAGTCATTCACTTTTGTAATTCATGATAAGGTTGAGGTAAATTACACCACCATCTCACGCCCTGGCTAATATAAAAGGCTCTTTAATTTTGTATGGAGTTCCAGCAACTGGAAATCCAGTCGGTTCTCCACAGACCATTGCTCGCGCAAAGTTACATTCATTTGTATAAAGAGTCTCATTCCGATATGCGAACTGAAATAAAATAATTTAATGCCCTTAATAAATATATAATTTCCTCATCAGCTACGGTAATGAGATCGTGGAGGGTGGATCGTGCTTAAATAGACCACTTTAATTCACTCAAACTCTCGATGCGGAAGGTTAAAATGGAGAGAGAGAGAGAGAGAGAGAGAGAGAGAGAGAGAGAGAGGAGAGTAAACCAGGACGCTGAAAACTGTCCCATCACAGAGCCAACTTCCAATGATGCACATTATACAAAATGAAAGAGAAATCGATCCCAGCTGACTTGAAGCTTTGTGAAAGGTAGTTTTATCCCAGCCAGACGCCGTTTTGGTGTCACATCCTTTGACTTTTCGCTGCACTTTTAGCTGGGAGCGTTCTCTGATGCAGTCGCTGCAGTCAAAATGTTTTTGAAGCCTTCCATTTGCATTGCAAAGGATTTCACTTACTGAACGAGATTTTAGCTGTGACTACTTTTATCGTCGCCTGGTATGATCAGTTTGTTTATTAGTTATATGTAACTGATAGAGAACCTCTGGATACCTTAACTGTCGTCCATGTGTCAATTAAATTATTCTAATATTCGTCCTCTCAGTTAAAGATATCAATTATGAGAGGAACTGTCTACCTTTTCATGATTATTAATCATAGCTGAACTCAACCATGACATTAATAAAAACAGTTATTGAAATAAAACGAAACAGTAAATTCAGTTTATCTTTTATCCTGTTGCTCTGGTGCCTCTCGTGAAACATCCAACTATTTCTGTTCCCAAATGAAAACGTTCATTCTTTTATTGCAGTGCCGACAACGGCAGAAACACGGGAAATGTGAAAAGAATTGTCGATTTTGGGAAAGATTTTAGTTTTCATATATACTTCCTTAACACACACACATACACACATACATATATGTATATATATGTATATATATATCATATATAAACGATATATATATATATATATATATATATATATATATATATATATATATATATATATATATACATATATATATACATATATATATATATATATATATATATATATATATATATATATATATATATATATATATATATATATATATATATATATATATATATATATATATATCGATATATTCCACAATGAAGACGAGGAGAAACCAGAGGAAAAAGGAAACAGAGTTCTTAATTTGTCCCAACAGTTTCGCCTTCCATCAGGCCTCTTCCGGGGAACTTTATTGACTAATCAGTCTAAGAAAAACTTATACAGGACATATGTTTGCATTTGACTTCAAGACTTACACAAAATATAAACAAGTAAAAATGGTTAACAGTGCTTACAACTGTTACGGGATAATATAAAATATAAATTGTCTAGTACATAGTTCGTCCAACAGAAAATGTTAACAGTCTAATGAGGCTAAACAGGTAATTAAGTGAATACCTAAGTCAGTATATTGCATAATTTGTACTGGTTTTTCATAATATGTAGAAAGAGCGGGTCTCAAATGAGAGTTAGCTCTCATTTTAACAAATTAAATCCCTTTTAAAGGGCTCTGGCCATTTAATTAAACAGTTAAAATCAATAACCCCATTACACCAATCATTAGTTCAGAAGGCTGAGTTTCGTATAATTTATCTAAATGGCTTGTAAAAATTCTTACACCTTTGGTAGGAAACATTTATAATACGAATGTAAAAAATAATGTCGACTTTATAAACAAATTTAGTAGTTTGAATTTGAAATTTGATTTTAATTTATTTGTTGTCTTTTTTCGCCTTTTGAAGAACCACAAAGTTCCTGAGAGGAGGAGGGATGAAAGAGCCATTTCCGGAAGAGTTTTGGGGGCCCTCAATCCTTGGACTCTCATGAAATGCTTTGTATCACAGAGTCCAATTTCATTTTTAAGTGAATGAGAAATGTAGAAATGAAAGAATTTGCCGTATAAAGCTTAGGAATAAAACAACGTGAATGAGATTGTTTTCAGATTGTTTTTTAAGTTCAGTGAATGGAGGCACAAGAGTTAAAGGAAAATATGAACAATGAAGACATTTGCGAGGTTAATGACGGTCACATGATGTCCTGGCTTAGAATAGAATAGAATATGGAATTTAGGCCAAAGACCAAGCGCTGGGACCTATGATGTCATTTCGCGCTGAAATAGAAATTGAAAATAGAGAGGTTTGAAATGTGTAACAGGAGGAAAACCTCTCAGCTGCACTATGAAACAATCCTACGAGAGGGTGGATAGCAAGATGGAAGAAAGAGTATGAATGGAGGCACAGTAAAATGAATGAAAGGGGTTGCAGTTAGGGGCCGAAGGGACGATGCAAAGGACCTTAAGTAATACCAACAGTGCGCCACGTGATGTGTCCTGACGGCACTGCCTCCCAACAGTGACTTTCCTGTAGTGAATTCCATAATTGGCATTGCTCATTTAAGTTTTAAAAAGAACGTGTTTACATTTTCATTACCTGGCCAAATACAGAACATGTCGCCAACATAAACTATTTTTTTTTTTAGTTTCTGGAATAATATTGTTGATCATTCTGCTCCTGGAAATATTCTACGTACAAGTTGCTCAGCGCAGGTGATGGGGGATTTTCCATGGCCATCACAAAATTCTGAGGAATTTCCCGCTGAATAAAATTTTACCATCTTTTCTTCTTTTTTTTTTACTAACTTTAATCAGTGTTACAGTGCTAATTGGAGAAAGGACAGAGCCGGCTGTCAGCTATCGAGTAGTTCAGAAAGAAATTCTAACAAATAATTGAAAGTTCTTAGTACAAAAAAAAAAAATTACATGGAAACTCAAAAGCTTGCATTCACCATTAACTATTTAACTTGTTAATTAGGCCGGCAGTATTCCTTATGCTAAAGCCCGTAATGTTCACTCGGTGGATTAAGAATGTAAATAAATATTTTGATAGTTTGTATGATGCTAAACCAAGAGAGCTAATTACTGACTGGAGGTCTAGCTATTCGGCCTTCGTACAGGCAGAGTATTGGCCACTGCTTCATTACATGAGAACCAGCAATCTTCGTCAAGGCCTGTGGGACAAATATTTCTTTCCTTCCAGCGCCAACCTTTGATATTCAGTCGCAACTTCATCTATTCGGTTACAGTCGCTATGCTCGCCATTGGTGTTTCAGAATAGAAACAGATACACACATAGAATGGAGGCCACTAAAAATCTTTCATTGTTTCTGGAACCGACGAAAAGGTTCTACTGGTTTCCCAAAAATAAATTATCCTTATCCTTTCCAACAAAATAATTATCTTCGTCGAGTAATCAGGACTCATATTTACCCTTAACAATAAACTAATCAAAATGAATTTCAGTCAGTCACAAAAAAAAGTTAATAGTGGAAATGGTTCCCATAAGAGCTTATATAAATAAATATATATATATATATATATATATATATATATATATATATATATATATATATATATATATATATATATATCGAACTAATATATGAAATAAATAAAATAAATGGTTATTCAGATTACGAGGCAAATTACGAGGCAGAAGGAAAAACACATTGCAAGGGAAGCCCAATGATCAGCATTTACGAGGAAATAAATAGCAGGGATACCAGAATGCTACATGCAAAATGTTGACTCGAAATTCTGAAAAACTTTGAATGCTTTGCAAGTATTGCTGCTGGGCAAAATCACCTCTCGTAGTCTTCTGCAACTTTTCTGGAACATTTTTCCTGTTTATTTAACAGCGATTTCGGTGAACACCATTGGAAGACGATGCTATGGCAAAAGTCATGAAAGAATATTTCGTTGAAAGGAGAGGGATTTATAATGGAATACTGTTATACAACTTTGAGATAAGTTAACAAGAATGTCTCCCACAAATCCGGTTCATCAGTAGCTTCAAAACAAAAACTATGAGACGCATAGTATTATAAAAAAAGGAAGAATTCTTCAGTGACTTCCTACCATCAATATTTTAAGAATAAACATCGGAACCTTAGCCAAACACGACATGAGTTATATAATGGAGCTGAACAACTTTTGTTCCAGCGCGCACAGAAGGAATCCCTAGGCAGGTTTAGATAAACTACAAAATAATATCTTCCAGAACGCAGCTTCTACCACCAAGAATGAACGACTAAAAGATATCAACCATCACATTCTATAACAAAATATGCCTAAATTTCACAGGAAAAAGTGTAAAATGGTTTTCTGGTAAACAATGTCTGTCTCGTTCTGTCACCAGGAAACAACTCCCATGACAAGTAAGATATCCGAGAGTCACGTCTGTACATTTATTCTTCGTTACTTTTGATATTTCCAACTAATTTTGATAAAGTGCTTTCCTTTTGTAATGGAATGGAATGGAATGGAATGAAATAAGGATTTTAGGCTCAGTGTCAAAGCACTGCAGTTGAAGTGCAATTTAGTAAAATCTTGAAAAACTACATAAAATTACTTAATATTTCAGTGAATACAATTCATTAAGAGTGCATATAAGATGTGAATGTAATTACCGATACAAGAGAAAATAATTTAAAATCATTAAAATCATAAGAGAGAATTTAAGCAATTCTGCTGTAGAGTGCTGTAAAACCAAAACACCGCAAATTTTAATAAAAAAGAAAACCCGTGTCGTTCAAATATCCCATTAGAATTTGGGAGTCAACATTAGGACGTAGCAGGTTTCCAATACTTGAGCCAGCCAGTCCGCGTCTTTGGCACAAACAGACACACTCTGGTTCAGGTCCCCCCTTCCAAAGGGACCCTTCGGTCAAGCGAGAGTAACCATACTTCTGGTTGGAACGGCTTTGTCAAGGGTGAAGCACGAGATGACTATTTAGCACGGAAGGAATCTGGTAATCCAAGGGAAGGACGTATCTATGATAAAATGAAATTTTCTAAAGCTCATTTCAAAGGGATGTTTAGATTTTGTTAGAAATGAGGAAGAAATGACATCCAATAAAACTGCTACGAGTCTTAAAGGGAGCAGGAAGAAGCCTTTATTACTGGACATAATAAATAATGCGAGTGGTTTTGAAAAACATTGCCGATTTATGGAAAGAACTTTATTCTAAACTGTTTAACGACCCTACTCATCCCGTCCCAGACCCAGTGGAAAATCAAAGTCAGCGAGTGTTACAGGAACAAATGTAAATGAAATTTCGAATGCTTTCAGTTCTCTGAACTCTTCCAGTAGCCTGGACATGATAGACTGACCCTTCAGCACTTAACTGAAGCTCATCCGGTACTTAAAGTTTTACTGAGTTTATTCGTCACTTCCTGTTTTTGTCACCCATACTTCCCAAGAGCTCTTATTCTGGTCATACTTTCTCCTTTGATTAAAGATAAAAACGCCAACCACAGTGACATATCAAATTATAGCCGATTGCTCTAGCCACTGTTATCTCAAAAAGTTTTGGAGGTGATTGCACTGGACAGATGTAAAATAAGTGGCCTTACTGTCAAGTGACAACCAATTCGCTTATAAATCCCATCATGGAACAGAAATGCCTGTTCACATTCTGAAACACGTAGCCGAGGATTATAATGTTCTTAAACACCGGTAATTGTGTGTTTCATGGATTATGTAGGCTTTTGATCATGTGTCTCATAAGATGTCATATGAAGCACTGTTAACAAGAAATGTTCCTTGCTATATTATTAAACTGCTAGGCGAGTGGTATAGAAATACAAAAAATGATTGTCAAATGGGGCCCACAATACCTCGACGAAATACAGCATTAAATTAAAGTGTGTATGCAAAGACTGGAGTCAAATGACTTTTAACTTTTTTCTAAATATATACTCTTAAAATGCAAATGTCGCTGTTACGATCTAAAGAGTAAAATGAAAATTTGATGAAAAAATCAAACCAGAAAATATTATTCGAGAAGGAAATTTGATGGCTTCTGAATAAAATGCGATTTTGGAAATTCAGGATAAAAATCGTTTTAAAATGATGAGCCACAGATAAACTAAAGGCTTATCTGATGTTCATATTAAGATTCAAACACACTCCTTACACATTCAGGCTACTGTGCTTTCACACAAAAAGACTTATGCTTACATACATACATACATACATACATACATACAGCCGTGTGGTCCAAAGGCACTGTCTATCGTTGTTTCTAAAGCAGTGGTTCGTGTCCTGGCCGGCACTGAAGCATTTATCTATGATAATTTCCCAAGGGTGTGAATTATTTCTAATGCATAGTGAATTGGACTGTTCATTATATATTTAATATGACTTCAAATAAGTGTGAATCCAATCAAGCACTTGATGCTTGACAGTACTAGATTTCTCTCTTCTCTAGACTCTTCGGTGGTTAAAGGGGCAAGGAATACAATGTGTTGGTTTTTATTATTTGTTTAACCTAGTCTACTCAGTCTTTCCCTCCTTCCTTCACTTCAGTGATACACTTCATCAAAGAACGCATTAAGCGACCCCATTACTGTCGCTATTTTCATTATCATTGTCGTTGCTGCTGTTGTTGTTGTTTGTTTGTTGCTGGACCCCTATTTGGATCACTTAACGCTCTCTGAAATTTTACCGTGTTTAATTGTAAACCTGAACGTTGTGAGTCTGAATGGCATAATTTTTTCTCTCGGCCAAAAGCTACTCCATTATCTGGCAGTCGCTGTGAATCGGCTTTTTGGCGTTTGTTTGTCAGTTCTTTAATTCTATGCTTCTTTCTCTCACTTATCTTTTCTGCATATAAATGTGCGTTATGATTCCAATAATCTTATCACTCTTTCACTCACAGTATAATTCCAGCACCGGCCTCTCTCTCTCTCTCTCTCTCTCTCTCTCTCTCTCTCTCTCTCTCTCTCTCTCTCTCTCTCTCCTAAGACCAGTAATGAACTTCACGCATGAGGAAACGGGGAAATGACAAAGCATTGCGCGTAGATTATAGTTGTGGCATTCCCGTAGATTTTCATGATCGCTCTAACACTAAATCTTGATTAAAACGTCGGTTGGTCCTTACCTTGGAATCAGCCTTTTCTTTAAAGATATTAACATCATCTGAGAATTATTATTCAGGCAAATAAGCTAATCTACAAAGTCATAACCGCTTTCCCCTTCTCTGCTGTGTCCCTCTCTCTCTCTCTCTCTCTCGCTCTCTTGCGTAAATGGTGTGACACCTTACTAACAAGAACACCTAGATTTTGAAATCCGGCGAGGATGAAAAATATGGACCATTTCATTTCAAAATTTTTCCTTCAGTCACTCAACAAAGGAGTCGACTTACTAATACAATCAGATATTCATCTCCGGACAGTATCTCTCCATTAGCTTCTTTAATTGGAATTCATATTTTTTATTCATCTCTCTCTCTCTCTCTCTCTCTCTCTCTCTCTCTCTCTCTCTCTCTCTCTCTCTCTTAGTATTTACTTTCCTAAAGTATGACTTTTCATTCTAAGATTGTTCTAATTTAGGGCTGAATTTACATTGCTTCCTCTTTCTCAGTCTCTCATTTTCCTCTTGACAACCTCATCCTGCCTCTGGTATTCCTCTATGCGATCATCTCTTCCTTGGGCAACTGTACCGCAAACAATCTCTGTCTTTGGTAAAGAATCTCATTTCATCGTCCCGTCACTTTCTGTCCTGTCGTCCCTAAGAACTTCATCTCACAGGAGCTCTGTTGACGCAGTCCCCGTCGCTGAGGCTTTCGCTCTCCTCATTACCTGCCTCTACTTTGATGAGCTTCCCGTGTTTCCTTCAGTATCATTCTCACTGCTCTTCGTTGAATCTCTAATTATTATCTTCTCTAGGACCACAGAAGCATGAACGTTCATATATATAAGTAAGTAAGACTTTCTTATATTTTCAAATATTAAGTTACAAGTAAACTATTTATTACGGATTTACTTTACTTTGAGAAATACTTTCCTGATTATAATTTAAACCGTCGTCCTTTTTGAGTTGAAAGTAGAGTCATAATATATGGTCACAATGAGAATGATTTTGTACTGAACATGTTCTGAATTCCCGACATCCCCTCTGAGAAAGCTTCTGGGCTTCGTCAGCAGACAGTGTCCGAGTATTCGTGGCCTTTGTTGTTAGGCTTAACAGGCCTTATGCCAGCAGAGACAGCTTCACCACTTGCAGGTCCTTTGCAGAGGCGCTTCTTTCATCTGAGTGTTAGTCTTACCGTGTTCATGTGAAATATTTTTTTGCTCATTTATCTAATACCGCTTGAGCTTGTTGGACGAAGTAACATGATTGAAAATGAATTTTCTACACCGCCTGTTTTCACCAGGAAAATGCAGCTTGTTTCTTCCTGATATGACTCGCATCGAATCGCGTCTAATCATCTCTATTTTGACGGCGCGAGTTTTGCAAATGCGTTTATGAAAGCCTCTGGAATGGGTTAATTAAACCAGTGATGAAATGCGTAGTCGCTCCTTGATTATGATGTATAGTTGCTGGATGCAGTCGAGTTAATTGTTATATATTAATTATACCTGACATTAGTTGACCACATACTTTCATAGGTCAACGATTTGTATAGGATCTTCAGAAATGGCGGCTGTCATCCGCTTATTCTATTCCATTGCAGGTCATCAGTTTTCCGTGATTGCCGGGTCTTTATGCAGGTCTTTATCCATTCCGAGCTGTGGGCGTTGTCGCCTGCATTCAGGTCCTTCTCATGGAAGGTGATTTCCGCCTCTATTGTTCGGTGGAGATCCTTCTTCAGATGGAACGGCCGATAGAGGAAGAGGAAAAAAAGAAAAACAGTAAACAAGAACTCAAGCATTTTTCATACAAATATGATATCTGCACTTGCAAATACGTAGATACATACATAGATACACAACGCACAAATAATCCCGTCGAAATATGACTGCGACGACATTGAAGCTGTATGTGCATCGTTGAAGAGGAGTGTCAATGATGATGCTATTTATTCTCGGCCGCTCCCCAGCGAGATCAGACCTACTAGAGGGTCGTATTTGTTAATTAGGAACGAGGAGCATGAAGTCACATCATAATGGAACGACCACCTGTTGGCCCCGTTAAAACAACTATGAAACGCTGTTATAATGAGTGCGGATACGCGGATATAAACAATGTTTACATCCATGCACTGCGTCCATTCGAACGTACACTTTAGAATGAAAAGACTCTTTAAATGGGTCCTTTTGAACATCAGCAAGAGAAAACGGTAACAGACACTGGTAAAAACACGCATGTTTTGAAAGAATAGGTAAACATGCACACGTACATACTCGTAAGTGCAATGGTGGTATCCATCCATCATGCTAAAGCCGATAAGATTGCTTTGAAATTTATTTCGTTTATTTATTACCCCATTATCGTTATTAGAAAATATTAAGAAACAGGCTACGTTCCCTATAGTGTAGAAATAAGTGCCAGAAAAAAATTAGAAATTCAAAGAAATGAAGAAGAGATAAGGTAACAACTAAGAGCTTATCAACAACAGTGTATATGTGAGAGATGCTCGCGCTTTCAAATGCTTTGATTATCTTACTGAAAAGCATGATACGGGACAGATATAAAACGTTTCGCCTGAACTATATGGTCAGATGCTGACACTCTACTAAGAGGGTAACATGAAGTAGTTCTTAGATCAAGAACGCCTAAAGAACCAAGGGAAGATTCTTGTTGAAACAGAGCTAGGCCAAATGACTTCGAAAACAATATGAAACGAGAACCTTCGATTGGGATGAGATCCTTCAAATCTTTCGATTGTTATCTGGATGACTACTTCGTTATCTACAAAATAACTGAAAGAGGCTGACAAGTTTCATAAGAAAAATTCGATTTAAAAATAGGCAGATTCTCATCCAATATTTTATGTATATATATATATATATATATATATATATATATATATATATATATATGTATATATGTACTATATATGCTAATATTAACATTATTGTGTATACACATATATACTATATATATATATATATATATATATATATATATATATATATATATATATATATATATATATATATATATATATATATATATATATATATATATATATATATATATATATATATATATATATACATATATATATATATCACAGGCAAAAAAGTGATGAAATCACAAAAGGGGTAGTAAAGCCCAGCCACAAGAGACAGATGTGGAGGTCAGGGGATACAAAGAAGGGGTAGGGAGTTGGGCTCTACTCCACAACCTGATAAATTATAATGAAAGCAAAAAGTAGAAGTAGGAGTCTTTTCTCAATCAGTATAGAAAGCGAGTGCCATTATGATACGCATAAAGCTAACTATACCTGAAGAGACAGACACTGGCACTTCTTCTTGCAATACGATTTGAAGACATATAGCAAATGTATTCACTCAGAAGCTCATGATCATATAAATGTAATGCTTCTTTGTGGGTGAAATTTTTTTGGGTTTTTCTTCTTTTTTTCTTCTTTGTCGTCGAGCATAATACGGCCAAACTCATTCCAGTTGTTGCTGTTGCAGAGACTAGAGAAATGTTCAACAAAAACTTGGGGCGGGTCAGTGTTGGGTAGTACTAGAATCAGGTACTCTTGCATACTTTTCACAGCATCAGCAGTGGTTCGACCAAACTGAAGCCTATTCGCTTTCTATATTGATTGAGAAAAGACTCCTACTTCCACTTTTTGCTTTCATCATAATTTATCAGGTTGTGAAATAAAGCCCCATGCCCTAACCCTTCCTTTGAATCCCCTGACCTCCATATCTGTCTCTTGTGGCAGGGCTTTGCTACCCCTTTTGTGATTTCATCTCTTTTTTGGGTGATTTCAGTCCTTTATTGCAATGGCAATGTCCCACATCGATAAAAATAAGGCAACAAGGGAATGGGGGTTATTTAGATTTTAGATATAGTTTTCTTAGACCTATGTGACTTCTCCGTGATAATGGTCAGCTCAGTTCGTTTGCAAAATTATACAATTTTTACACACACACACACACACACACACACACATATATATATATATATGATGGCTCAATGGTTTACGTCAACTGGAGTCGCTGAATAAACTTTCAACAGTTCGTCCCGATTCAATTCATTTATCTTAAGTTCCCTTCGGCGACAATTCTCCAACGGAGATATACCGAGTATGATTTCGATATTAAGCGACATTTGTAACTTCATGATTGTATATAAATCACGGTGTGATAAAAAAATTTCATATATATATATATATATATATATATATATATATACTCTCTATATATATATTATATATTTTTGTAAATATAAATTAAGTTAAACCCCACAGTTTATCTAATCAACCCCCTCTTGAAGTAGGCCTTCTGCTGTATTTTGTTGTTTATGACTAGCTGACCTCAGGCCAGAGTCCAGATTTTGTGGTAATTAAGGTAAGATGCATAACACCTAGTATACCCCACTGATCTAGCAAGAACCAGCTTTAAAATTATAACAATATATATATATATATATATATATATATATAACTATAACTCTTATATATATATATATATATATATATGTATATATATAAACATGCATGTAAAAACATTCTAACTATTGAGGCTTTTTATTTAGGGTAGGTCCAATGAGAAAGCCAAAACCACCGGTTAGGTAAATTCAACGAGTGTGATCATGTTTAATCAAGATAGTAAGTCAGCCAGCTTCTCCTAACACCACTTGTTATTCACATGCATTAAGAAAACGGCATCTCTTCCATAGAGCGTCAATCGCTGGAGTGGCGATCTCCCTACCGATCGTGTGACCTCGGGCGGCCATATTGAAAGGTCTCAGTCCAGCTCATAGTCCTATACTTTATGTATTATTATTATTATTATTATTGTGATTGTGTGTGTGTATTATTATTATTATATTTTTTATTATTATCTTATTATTATTACTGTTGTTGTTATTATTATTATTATTATTATTATTGTTATGCAATGTGAATTTGAAAGTATTTTTACAGTGAATAATGTATGAAATTCACTGATCATGATTATTCATAAAGAGAGAGAGAGAGAGAGAGAACACGGCGTTGATAGCGTGAGACCAAGTAGGCCGTGAGACCAAGTAGATTGGAGTTTCGAGTTGTAGACTAAACAACCAATGTTGAGATATGGGAACGTAAGGAGGAGCTATAGACGTGATTATTAAATGAAAGGTCAGCAAAATTGACCTGATTTGTCCTTTGCCAAAAGTGGGAGTTGGAATTGAACCATTAAGAGCAAATTACGCTTCCTCAAAGAGGAGGAGTTTTCTTCCACATAGGTCCAGAGCTCATTTTGATCAATTTTTAGTTAGAGTTAACTTGAAACCCTTCTGGGTAAGATCTGTGTCGCTCTCCTCTCTGAAACCAAGAAAAAGTTCTAAGTCCAGTGTGGCTGGCCGTGTGAACTATTATAGTGTTATAAAAATAAAACCTGAAGTGCCCGGCGAGGTCCCTTCACCTCTGTGAAATAAGACAAACAGTGTAAGAAGAATAATTACCAAGTTTACTGCGTTTCTACGAGTTAACCAGAAGTTATCGGCTATCGCAGAACTCAATACCCAGGTCTTACCAAAGTGAAACAACAACAAACAGAAGCAGAGACATTCATATTTGAGACCCCATAACATAAAAGTGGTGGCAGTCTCGGAGGATTTCACCCAGCGCACATTTGAAAAACAATAAATGTTCACGGCCCTAGAGAAATTTACAGAGAGTGGAGAGTGATTGCGCTAATAACTAACTCTCAAATTAAAAGCGCAAACAATTTCAAGATGGTCTTCAGCAACTAGAAACATAAACACAGTAATAGAAGAGAGCAGAGGGAACGAAGCAGAAAGAAATATTCCATGAAACAGCGAAACTTTTGCGTCGATCGGAGTGAAAATTGACAGCGGTAAATCTCTGCCCAGTTTGAAGTTTCGAACGTTACGCAACAATAAGATCAACAAGAAATTCAGTTTAATAATTAACTATTACAATAATAAGAACAATAGTAATAATCACAGCATAGAACAGCAGTGATTTTTATAAGAAGTATAATGAAATTTATAAGATTATCGGCAACTCGCGGCTACTCATCGTCGATCGCAGCAAGGGAAGTCGGACGAAAACAAACAGTGCTGGCGGGATATGAAAGTCGCTAATATCTCGTCAGTTCAGTGAACTTTCTATCGTGTACGGACTTAAACACACGAAAATCCCATAATTTTTGGTCGCTAAAAAGGCGACTTAGAGGAAATTAGCGGTACCAGAGCGGCGACAAACGATAGTGAAGAAATCAGAACGGCGATAAAGTTTTGGAAGTCAACGACCCGAGGTGAAGTTATGCGTCTTCAGTCAACAGGAGAAAAGACACTGGTATTTCCCACTGTTGCTAACCACAATTTGGAAGGAATTCCAAATTTTCTTTGACAAATTCAGCGAGTAACGGACTTGGAAGTCGGCCAAGCTGTGCAGATTATCGCTGGACGCCGACGACATTTGCGCTCAAGTGCGAACAGCGCTATCTTCAAGGGCAAGATGACACAAAGCTATTTGAATAGTAATCATTCATTCTAGTATCGGGGAATTATCAAGAAATAAAAAAAATTTTTTTTTTTTGTGAATAATTAATTTTTTTGTGTGCATGAAATTTTAACATAATTATTTTTCCCTGCAGTGTGCAAATAATTTTTTTCTCAAACATAAATAATTCAAATAAATTATTTTTTTTAAAGAATAGTTATCTGAATAAAATTTCCTTATTGTTGTAAGAAAAATAATTTTCATATTTAGTAATTTTTTTACAGAAATAGAAATTTCCGTTCACTTAGTGATAGAATAATTCTGTTTTAAATCATTCTATCATAATAATTTTTTGTTGTTGTACACTTGGCGCAACATTTTGCAGTGGAACCCAAACAACTGTTATAAGTCAAACTAATATCAGACTTTTTCAGATTGTGAGAGAGTCCTGTGGAAGGGAATGAGTTGGGAAATTGAATTTCTATTGTAAAGTGGAATACAGTCATAGAGCTCAGCAAACGTAAATTGACGTAAGTTACCTGCTTCTCAAATTTTTTCTCATTTATTTTCATCCTTGGAATCATTGAATATTTTATTAGTTGATATGAATGAATCCTTGGATGAGTAATTTCCCGAGCACTGCAACAGACGAGGCAGGACCAGACTCAATATAACCTACGGCCTGTACCGCAGGCGACTTTTCTGACAAATTAATCCTAGTAATACTAGATCCAGGCGTTCTCATAGTCAGGTCCCCACTTGGTTACTAGTAACTGGTCGCCTAACACTTCGTTGTAACACTAACCCAACAAATTCGACTGTACTAGAGCGGCTACACCATGGCTCAAGCCACTAGATTTTACATTAGACAGTGAGCCAAAGTAATGTAGATAAAAAAGTAGACTAAGAAGAATATAGTGTAAATCGATGGTTGGCAGACACAGCAGAATTTCAGCTGCCCGGTATCTGAATGAGAGAAAGAAAATAGATGAAGCACTCTTGTATGTTAGTATGGAACATGGTGATGCATACAGTTCTCCATTCAGTACTTTTGAAAATTACTCTGTTTAACGAATTCAGAAACGAGTGCTTTACAGTTTTGTAATCAGAAGCACAGAAAGATCCATGGTACAACATAGGATCTTTCCATCATCAGAAATATGATGGTAATTACTTAGTGTTAGCATTAGTCAAGAAGCTATAGACAGAGTGACGACAGATATGAAGATGTAGGAATTGTTATTGTGGAAGGAAGAGATGACTTTGATGATAAACAGTTTGTAAATATCAAGGTACTTAGATATATGTCATTAGGGCCAATCTATGATGCTTTGGGTAAGGAAGAAAGTAGCGCGAGTACTACGATAGGAAGCCAAATGATGGAAGTGTACAAACCTTGATGTACATAGAAAGGAAAGTAAAACAGAAATTCATCAAGTAATTGCAGATTTGCAGGAACCGTAGCTAGTGGAAGCCCAGAAATAATAGCAACCAGTCCGGTAAAGAAACCAATCCAGAACCAAGCTAGGTCTGAGCATCAGAAACAGAAATTCGTCTGATAGAAATGGTGGGAACAACAATAGGAGATTTAATCAATCAAGCAGAAACAATCAAGGTAGGCCATAAATAGAGGTAACCAATGGGAATACCACTGGAACCAATGGAAGTAACAGTGGAAATAACAGGGCTCCTGGACAGAGGGGAGCTAGTCAAGGCCAAAATTCAGGGAATAATAGACCACAGTCAAATAGGCAGAGTCAAAATTGTGGAAATTGTGGTTATTCCAACCAAACAACACAGAATTGTAGAAGAAACAAATGGTGTTCGAATTGCAATAGGATAGGACATTTGATCCAGGAACTGTGGTACAACAGACAGAAATTCTCAGGAGTCTCAAAATAACCACAATACTCCAGCCTAATAATCAGAATACCTCACCCAATGTGCTTAAATCCAAAGGGAATTCTCAGTGATAATCACAGGAGAGCAGCAGAAAGGTCCATCCTTACAGAAAATAGTGACATTGAATAAGGATGTATCCCCAACAGACGATACTCGAAGTAATGAAATAGTGTTTTCTGTAAAGAATTTTAATACGATGTCAGGAAGAGTTGCCTATCATACAAGTACATGAGTGTACTGGTTATATTGTTGGATGAGCAGTGCTGTAAGTATCATAGATAAAGACACTTCAACAGAACATACTAAGGTTGTGAGCTTTCCCAAATGAGAAAATCTATAGGACCAAAGAGGATCGCTGGAAAGCAAATAAGGGCTCTAAAAGCAATGTGTTTTAGAGATAAAAATTCTAAATAAGAAATTCGGGGAAGAGTTTGTGGTGTTGGAAGAGAAATATTTTCCAGCTCCAAGCTCTATTTTCCTTTAGGCTATGAAAGATGTGGAGATTACACACTGATTATAGCAATGGAAGGAATAACTATCAAGGAAATTGATAGAAATGTTTGCTCTCTTGAAGAAGAGGAACAGTTTCACACTAAACCTGATCACTTTACCTGAGACAACCTCATCTGAAAGTAGACATCCACCAGATAGAAATGGAATTTAGTACTAATCCGGGTAGGACAGTGTGTAGAGAATTCAATGATGAAGAAATAGGAGAAGATAGTCAAACTGCTTTTCAAAGCCTAGAAAGCCACTCAGGAGAATTCCTGAATGCTTGAGTATGAACCTGATGACTCAAGTGCACAACAAGTAGATACCTCCGAAGAACTTAGTTCTTTGACCCAACCTGACGATCCTGACATGCTAATAGAATGTAGTCACCTAATAATAGGGGAAGATTCTGAAGAGAAGTATCTCAATGAGGTGTTGCTGTTAGGCAACCTGAAAATGACAGAGATAAGTTCTGTGATACCACAAGATGAAAGTTCAGATGCTACTGATGTCTGTTACACTGCCGATGTACAGAATACAGAAGAAATCTGCTTAGTTAGTACTGCCGATGATAATCTTGTAAAGTTTAAATTAAATAGTAGTGTTCTATGCTTCATCCACAAGGTCTGACAAAGGTTTGTCTTAGAGTTGCGATAAAAACCCTGGTGATACAGATGTATTTATTAGTTATTGAAGACTTACCAGACTTTTGCCTTGAATGGACAATTCCCTAGTAAGACTCAATGGTGGAAATTGCACGACTTATGTGTATAATTATTCTATGACAAGAGAGACTAGAATTGCATGCCGGCATAGAAATTCATTTGTAAGGAATTGTCATTAATAACCTTATATTATAAGTATGGCTTTGTCTCTGTAGCTGACACAAAAGAGTTAAATTAGAAGGGGAAGTAAATAATACAGATTTTTTCCTCATTGTAGGGACAGGTTAATACAGATATTAGAAATATCAGATATTTATGTGATAACAGGAATAAGTTAGGAAGGACAGATGTCCTGCAGCACAAAATAGTCATAGAAGATGGTGCTAGACCCTTTTATGTACCTAACTACAAACTCCCAATAAGTCCAAAGACCCATCGTAGACGAGATGGTTGAAATGAAGGAAGATGGAGTCGTAGTCCTTCTAAGTCCTTTATAATTCACCTTTACTGCTAGTTCCAAGAAAGGCGGTAGTTGGAGATAGTGTCGATTACAGGAAATTGAATTTCACACGTCCTGATGAATGCCAATGCCAAGTCATTAGTGACATGTTAGCTCAATTAGGAGGTGCCAAGGTTTTCTATCGATCTACTAAGTGGATATTGGCAAGTTCCTCTCGATGAAGAATCAAGCATCTCACGGCATTCAGTACTCACAAGAACATTTGCAATTCGAGGGTAATGCCGTTTGGTCTTGCTTCTCCTTTAACGTTTGTACGTTTAATGCTGCAAATCTTAGGAGATGTTGAAGACGTGTTGGTTATCTTGGCGATGTAATAATTGCTAGTAAGGATGTAGAGAGTCATTTCAAGACAATAGAATTAGTATTAGATAGACTTAGAAAGGCCGGATTAAAGGTAAAAATTAAGAAATGTCAGTTCATGAAGAAATCTCTAGAATATCTAGGACATGTTATCAGTGAACATGGTTTGAAAATGCAAGAAGGAAAGATTAAGGCTATTGTAGACTATTCAGCCCCAAGAAATTTGAAGGCACTAAGAAGATTCCTAGGTATGGTAGGGTATTATCGACCTTTCATAAAGGGATTTGCTACAATAGCAAAACCATTAACTGAGTTAACTAGGAAAGCGCTAACTATGAGTGGAAAGATGAACAGAAACAGCGTTCAAAACACTGAGATATGTTGATAACAGATCCTATCCTAGATTTATCAGACTTCGAAGGAATTCTACTTATGTGATGCTTCAAGTACCGGACTAGGTGCCGTCTTGATGCAAAAGGATAAAACAAGGATGAGGACTGTATACTATGCAGTAGAGTTTTGAATGCAGCTGAAAAAGTACAGTACAACAGAAAGAGAATGTTTGGCCTTAGTCAGAGTTACAGAAATTTAGGCACATTTTGCTAGGACATAAATTAATGTTCTCACAGATCATAACCCATTGTATTCTTTTTCAAGAAAAAGACTTTTACCAATAATATGAAGTTCAATAGATGGTTCGTTAGCGTATTGGAATTTGCCCCAGAATTTAGATACATACCTGGTAGATATAACACATTAGCTGACCTTGTATCTAGATCACAAGAAGAGAGCAGAAACAATTACCACATCTGTTTCGCCTTCAGTTGTCAAATCCACAAACCTAGATTTAGACAAAGGTTCGTCAGAACATAAAGGGATTCTAAAGAGAGTAATTGGTAACCTCTTGCAGTGAGAAAAATTGAGTTCAATTGATAAATGGATTGTGTACAAAACTTCAGAATGGAACCAAATGCTTGTTCACATTTGTACATTCCTAATACACTGATACAGGACGTCTTAGAACTAGCCCATTCCTTACAAGTTATCCAGGACATCCTGGGTCTAAGAAACATGTAGAACAATCACTAGAAACTATTTTTGGCCTCGATGTAGTGAAGATGCTAAATCAGTTGTTCAGAACTGCACCATATGTAATGTACATAAAGGGAATGTCAACGTCAAGAGCTCCTCTGGAAATGTATCCTTCAGAAATTAAATCCCTTTCAAAGTAGTCACAATGGATTTCTTAGGTCATTTCGAACATATCAGAAATAAACAGATTTTAGTTTCATTATTTCTTCCCATTGAATCGCGTAGAAAGTGTTCAACCAGAGACAGAGAAAGCATCGACAGTGGCAGAAGCCTTTAAGTCTAGAATCATAACCAGACATTCATGTCCTCAAGTTTTGCTCTCAGACAATGCTATAATTTACTAGTGACATTCTAAAGAAACTGTGTAACTTTTATGAGATACAGAAATGTCAAATAACAGCATAAGCCATCAAATGGAGCAGTAGAAAGAACAAATCACAAAATAAAGGATGTTCTGAAAACATTTGTAACACCAAACACTGAAGACTGGGATTTGACTCTCGAAGACATACAATTTACTCTAAACAACACAGTAAATGAATCAATAGGAGAAACTCCTCATTTCTATTGTATGGCTACCAAAGGGAATGCCAAAATTCACTTTTGGATGATGCAGCACCACCCAGACGTCACGTGTATGAGGATTATATTGCTTGGAAGACAAGACCCAGTACGTTTTGGAGACCATTAAGTTGCAGGACTAGGTTAAAGGAGTTACATAAAAAATCTAGTAAGTATTACAATAAAAGGTCCACCATACCCTCGTTAAAGGTAGGACAACAAGTTTATGTACTCAATCCTATTCTTGAAGGACCTAATACAAAGGTCTCTCCCAAATTTAAGGGTCCATATAGAGTTTTAGAAGTTTTGAAGTTTGGAATAAATTCAAGTTAATGCATGAGATTACCCATAGAAGAATCCTATTGTACATTGGGAACCACATTAAAAGTAGTTCATTGAGACAGCGGTCGTCTACCCGGTTGACAGTTTGTCTAATAAGATAAAATAGAAATTTAATGATAGAATCTTCATTAAAGGTATAATTTGAGAAGAAGGTATGGCAGAGTGCAATGGTAAAACAAATGTAGTTGATAAGATTTTTACTGGCAATAACATTATTTCAGCAAATGGATTGTTTGGTGGTTGGCAGTGAGTCAATTTGTGAACTCACTCGTACAACTAAGGAAAGGAGCCATCATCAAGGAACGGCAAGGTTAAGGTACAGGACCTAGCCATTGTTAAGATCTGGACAGAGTCCATTATCGATCAGAGAGCAGTTAGTCCAGCTGAGCAATCAGATCCAGGCAGGATTACACAGTGTCAAGATAGAATTTGTACGACATGCTCTCCAAGTTTTGAGAGACATTGATAGTGTTATGCCAAGGAAAGTAGTAAAGCGATCTCCTTACCCTTTATAGGCGTCTTTACAATCTATTTAATTGGCGACAGATGATAATGTTGAAAAGCTAAAGGAAAGAGTGGCTCAACTTGAAAGTGGAGCTTCTGAGGCAGGGCACTGTCTATAATAAAGTAATAGAAATGCCAATCAAAATCAGAAAATGATCACAGTGCTGAAAGAATTTGTGAATAGTGCACTCCATATTTCATCAGAATTGCTAGAATCCATCAAACAGAAATGATGGAGCAACTGCTCATAGAAGCAAGTAATTTCCTTCTGGAATGCAAGGTGCTCAATGCGATCATGATGGCAGGTAAAACCTGCTAATAAGCCTTTTCTGATAACTAGTGAAATTGAAGCCATTATTCAGAAATGTATTTGTGAACAATCACTTGAAGCCACTAGTAAGAAAATATAGTGGACTATTATGGCATGATCACAGTGAAGTAATAGTTAACCAAATAATTCTAGTGATCCCTTTCAACAATGCAGACATCAACTCATTGATGTCAGTCTATCCATTCCCAATGATAGTAGATAATAAGTACATTGTACTAGAAGGAACAGTTCGACGCGCCTTGCAGCATAGTTCGTTCCTAGTGACTGAAATTCCCGAACATGAGTTCAGGGAATGTATCATGCTTAATGATGGTGTATATGTTTGTAACATTGTGAATTTCTATGAACCCTTGAGTGCTCTTCATTGTCTAGATGATCTTGTAAACAACAAGAATGGTAAGAACCATTGTAAGTACCTACCGTTTACAGAAACTTTCCAGAAACTCCAGATCATTGATGATGAAATTTTGTGTTCTCAGCAAACAGATTGAATGCTAAGATTGACTGTAGATCCAAACAAAACATAAATAGTTTCATTAACGTACACTCATTTTCATCTGCTTGTGAATTGGTCATTCACAATTGTATTACAAACCTACAGTCTTCATTGCATTACCAGTTTTAAATTTCACTAAAAGTGTACATCAGTTTGAAATTTATTAAAATTTCAGCTTTCAGAACTGGAATTGGAGACATTCACAAAGCTAGAAGAGGTTCCATACTTTCTTTCATACATATAAGACCGAGATTTCTCTATCATGTCATTCTTAAATGTCGTTCTTTTGGTACTGTTGCTTTCATTTCCTTTATAATTGTCAGAAATTAATATTGAATAAACACCGCAATCAAGACATAATGGACAGAATATTCCTAAGAGTGATAGCGTTTACCATTGGCACACTTGAACATTTTGATGATTGAT
This sequence comes from Macrobrachium rosenbergii, assembly GCF_040412425.1. Classification (NCBI taxonomy): domain Eukaryota; kingdom Metazoa; phylum Arthropoda; class Malacostraca; order Decapoda; family Palaemonidae; genus Macrobrachium; species Macrobrachium rosenbergii. The sequence goes on along the minus strand of NC_089770.1, from coordinate 33,863,322 downwards.
TTTTTATTTTAATTTATGATTTCTTTTAATAACAAATCAGATATGTTTTATGATGTGTGAATTTTTACCAAGTTATCATGATTGATAACCAGAGAGTAATAGGTATTTGATATATTCACTTTGCCTTATTTTTCTGCATTTATTTTGAGTATTTGATATATAAATATATAATTGTCTTATTTTGTGTTTAGCACTATGATGCATTATAATATTTCTTGCATTTCTTTGCTTACTAATAGTGTATTACACACAAAGTGATTGACTATAGTCAAGTTTTCTTTGAGTGTATCTTATAGGCATTCATAATTTTACTTCCATGCACCTGCTTACATGACTGCTTTATTCATTTTTTTTGCATTACATTATTATTGCTGGGTTTACCTTAGTTGGTTGGCTTAAGTTAATTTTGTAATGATTTTTATATAGTTATTGAGATGGTTAATCCTCTTACATTAATTGATTCAATTTATAATTTTGTACATTGTAGTCAGTAATAGGTATGTAGCAGTGATGTTATGCAATGAATTTGAGTAATATTTCTACAGTGAATAGTATAGAAATTCACTGATCGGGATTATGAGAGAGGGTGTTGATAACTTGAAATGATAGGCCATGAGATTAAGCAAATTGGAGTTTGACTAAACAACCAACGATATGGGAAAGTAAGGAGGAGCTAAGGAATGATTATGAAGTGAAAAGGTCATGAAATTGACCTGATTTGTCATACCAAAAAATTAGGGTTTGGTGAACCATTAAGATTAAGTAGACTTCCTCAAAGAAGGCAGAGTTTTATTCAGCATAAGTCCAGGATTCATTCTGATCAATTTTTAGTTAGAGTTAACTTGAACCCCTTTAGGGTAAGATCTGTGTCGCTCCTCTGACATCAAGAAGAAATTTGTAAGTCAAATTAGCTGTGGAAGTGTGAACTAATTTAGTGTTATAGAATAAACGTAAGAAAGTGCCCAGCAGAAATCATAACCCCCTCTGAAATAAGTTATAAAGTGTATGAGAAAAATTGTTGCAAGTGAACCAGACAGAAGCAGAGTCATTCAAACATTGGGAACTCATACCACAACATAACGAAGTACATATGCGTAATAGTTAACTCGTCAACGACCACCATGAGGTGTCTATGGCCATAATTAGATTCACAGAAATTACTCCAAGATGTCATTTGGACTCTTGCTGTGGGTCTGGTAGGAATCGGGAATGAACCCAGTTTACATGAAACCACCCTAGGCTTACATGCGTTACAAACTGAACAACTTCTAACAAAGTCTTCTATATCTCTTGACATATTCTTCCAAAAGAATTGTCCTCGTATGTTCTGATACGTCTTCTCAATCCGTAGATGAGGAGTGATAGACCTACTGTGAACAATATCCTTGCACTGTAAGGTACCGGGCTCGTGGGAACAACTATTGTGTCGTGTCGCCCTTATCTTTCACTATTTCTCAGTCTGTATCTAATCTTCCTAACTAACGTACCCTCCTAATTCAAGCCCGCAAAGGCAGCTTATATCCCTTCTTAACAAATTCCCCTCTAAGAAACGCTTTTGCATTTCTCAAGATCTCATCTTCATCTTGTTTGTTATCTACCAGACTAATATCCCAGTCGATGCTATCTCCAGATACATAACATACATGCGTACCTTGCTTGTCAGAAAAACTTCTACTAAGGGCATCTGCTACAACATTCTGTCTACCCTCTATATACTTTATTTTAGCATCAAAATCCCTGATTGTTAGATACCATTGAGCTCTTTTGGGTGAAAGATCCGGTTTATTAAAAAGATCCACCAACGGCTTATGATCAGTCAAAACCTCTACCTGAATACCTAATAACAGAATTTTAAAATGGGACAAGGCTGATACCACGGCAAAAGCCTCTTTGTCAACCATGGACATGAGGTGCTCATTACTACCTCGTGTCTTAAACTTCCTACTGTAAAATGCAATTGGGTGGAGTTTACCATCGAATTTCTGCATAAGGCATGCGCCTATCCCGACACTACTTGCGTCTGTAACGAAGGTGAATGGACGTTCTAAATCTGGAAACTTCAACACTGGGGGATTTGTTAAAGTATTTTTTATGGTTTGAAATGCTACTTGCTGACGCTCTCCCCAAACAAACTGCACATCATCCCTTAGAATATCTATCAAGGAGACTGAAATGGAAAAACCTTCACGAATCTGGAAAAAGTCACCCATGCCTAAAAACGACCGAACCTGCTTCTTAGTCTTGGGTGTAGCAAACTCTACAATTGCCTTAACCTTATCATCATTTACTCCTGACACCCTCTTTAGAAATGACATGTCCTAAATATACTATCTGCTTCTTGAGAAAATTACCTTGCTTCTTTATCTTCAAACCAGCTAACCTAAGTCTTCTAAAAACTTCCCTAAGAACTTCCTAGATGCTCCTCTACTGAATCAGTGAGCAGCTAAGATATCGTCCATGTAGATATGGACTTCCTTCCTAACATGTATGCGACCGTATTCATCAAATCTAGTAAAAGTCCATCGGACTGCCTGTGTCAAATGGCATTCATGTGACTCATAATGACCCTTACGGCCAAAGAGGCGCTGTGTACTTTCAACTCTCCTCACATAACAGAACTTGCAGGTATCCCTGCACCAAATCAATTGATGTATAGATATTACTTCCCCCTATCTCAAAAAATAAATCAACAAACACGCACAGAATTTGTGATCAGGAATGGTTTTCTCATTTAATTTCCTAAGTCTACAAACTCTGACTGAGCCATCTTTCTTGGGGACTGCAAGTAATGGAAAATTAAAGGGTGATGGACTAGGCCTAACAATGCTTAAATACTTCCCACCTATTTACTAACTTGTTCTACCTGTTCTCTAATCTTAAAAGGAATCCTATATGAAGGAACAAAGAAATGATAACGGTCTTGTCCTCCAACTGAATCTTGTGTTCTAACACATTCGTTACTCCTAACTTGTCCCCTTTAAGTGCGACTATGTCCGCAAACTCGGCTAAAACATCTTCTACACCCTCAGCATATTCCTTGTAATCAGCATTTGCTAACTGGTCTCTAAATACTTTCCTTCTAGCTTGTAAATCTGCTTCTGAGAATGAACAAAAATCTCCGACAATGTTCACTGAACTATCTTCATCGACCCAGTCAACGAAGCCGATTGCATAAGTACCCTTTTGATAATTACGAACTGTATCGTTACAGTTCAGCAACTCCACCCAAGTTACCCCTGAAGTCGTTACATCATTTACCGAACTCGTACACAAAACTCCTTTCAACTTCTCGCTACCCTCATCCACGCGCATCTGTCTGGATTTACGCACCCCTTTCACTCGCACTTTCACCATCGCAACCATACCCGGACCAAGCACCACACTATCAGTCAAAACTCCCTTATGCTTTTCTCATCCTGACCTGTTCATCACTCTGGCCCCAGACCTTCATGTACTCGCGAGACATTCTCCTCAATTTTTTCCACATCTGCCCCCTCATACGGTACAAACACACCAGGCACCCCCACAGTTACACCGGAAACCCCTGTATGAACCGATATCTTTCGTCTCCGACATGACGGATGGCCCAGCAACAATGCATTTCCCAAAGCACATCCCCTTATAACCAGAAATGGTTCCATCAAAGATCTACCCCCAATGGACAAATCTATGTCCAAACAACCCAAAATTCTTAATTTATTTGCCTGAATGTTGCTACAGCTTCTTGCGCAGGTCTCAAACATCGATCAGGAAACCTTGATCTGAACAATTCTTCGTTCATCAGGTTAATGGAGGCACCTATATCAAGGAAGACCCTTACATTTACTCCCTGTACAGACCCAATTACAACAGGCTTCGACCCCTGCGGGTTCTCCTAAAAGTCCAATATCCCAAGAGACACCCATCCAGTTTTCCTGTACAAATGACCGGTCTTTCGACAATGTCTGCCGATTACCAGATTCGCTTGAGCAATTCACGTGAGGTACTTCCTTATCTGGGCTACCAAAATTCCAGAATGTGGGTCTGTTATACTGTCTCCAAGACGGGCAAGACCGCCAAGGATGATCATCACTATTACAGCTGCCACAATCTCTTAATGTGACCCTGCAAATTACAGTTAAAGCAACGACCCCGTGGGATCCTAGAACTCAAGCCACCCACCAGTCTTGGGCTATCTTGACTTACAAACAAATTCCTCGGACCGCGGACTGGATTTCCGCGTCCTACACAACCATAGGCTGCTCTAAGGAGTCTCTGATCACTACTACCTCTCCTCATATTTGTACTTAAACTCACAAATGCAAAAATTCCCAAGGTCCCGTAAAAGTATACCCTTTATCAAAACAAAACAAACCGAAGGCAAAACAATTTCCTTTAACAGAATTCCCGTACAACACAAAAATTACAATGTTAAATCCCTTTTACTCTACAATTAATCCCCGAAACTCAAAAGAAAGGTACTCAACCCGGAATCATCATTAAATCCCAGCTTAATTAAAATTACAATAAAATTCAAAGTTCCCGAAACAAACAACTAAATCAAAAGTTTACAAAACTCACCATAAAATACAAAAATTAATTAATTAAACCCTTAATTAAATTTAAAATTACGTAAATCCAAAAACTACATTTACTATTAAGTAATCCCTTAAATAAATTCCCAATGAATTAAACCCATCATCAAACTACAACCCAAAGATTAAATTCACAAGTAGTGAACCCTTACAGTTAAATTCCCAAATCAAATGGAAAGATAAAAAAAAAAGTGCTGTTTACGAACACAGCTGATTACTCTTTAGTCAGTCAAAAGGGGTCAAGTTCATTTTCTTTAAGGCCAGAAGCTACAAAAGATCACAAAAAAAAAAAAACACACGGGAAAACGCCTCAGGCGCAGTTAGAGAGAGAGGTTCGTCTCACCCCTAAACAGCAACACCCCTTCCTTACTACCCCCTCAATCCTCATCGAAGGCCTGATGACGCCTACAGAAAAAATGTTTAACACCATATCTCGAGGCTCGCTCTGTCTCCAAAGGCAAAAACTGCTGGGTGAACACTTCCTCCTGTGTCCAAACGGAAAGTGTCATTCAAGCAAATGCAAGTGCTCTACATACATGCACACATACACATTTTACCCACATGCACATACGTGTGTGATTACAAAAACCAAGAAGTGCATACACACTTGCGCAAAAATGCAACTCATAAATATCAAATGAATACTAACCCAATTATAAAAGTTCCCAGAAATAATGCAACAACAAAATATCACCCTTAAAACCTACACTCCGATTAAGCGTACAGCAGATTGCTATATAAAAAAAGAAGATACAATATACATATAATACATACAGCGCTTCATAGGCGTAGCAAAGCAAACTCGTGACGCAATTACTACGTCACCGTGGTGATGATGTAACACAATCGTAGCAATCGAAACATTAGTTACAACACAACGGCAAAGAAAAAAACACACACACACACACAATTGTCCCAATCACCAGCTACAACACAACGAAAGGACAATTTCACATTAACGTAACAACTAATAAAGAAAAATCACAACACTCACATTAGCATTGCGCGAATTTCCATCAAGCGAAGAGAGAGAGAGAGAGAAAAAAATAGTCTCGCGTCTTCACGTGTTTTAACACACACTAGCGGCCATAATACCACAATTACTGCCCAATATACCCATCGATATATCACTGTTTTATACCCTACACGAAGAACTCTTCCAGAAATGCTAACTTGCGAGAGACGCTCGCCCCCAGCAACATCTGACGCTGCTGACTCCCACAAAATCCTATCC
>NC_089770.1:33825014-33855014 GCF_040412425.1 Macrobrachium rosenbergii | reverse complement strand
CGGCATATAAATGTTCGCGCCACGAAATCGAAGAGCTCTTGTGTTTGAGATTCACGAGCTTTGAATAATCCAGTTTCAGCTTTAAACGATACCGATGACCGGTATAAATCGGTTTTAAAGCGCGACCAGCTGTGCGTGTGTACGTGTATCGCCGACGCCTTGCACGAAGGCATGTCTTTGTCCGAGCTGTGAGAGCACGGCGATGTCATGAAGTGTGTTCGACGTCGCATTGTATAATGAATATAATGAGGATGACGAACGATTGAAGCATTACGATCTATTTATGTTGAACATGTGATGAAGAATGCAAGCTCCCGGAAATTTTGTGTGTTGCAACTCATAAACGTTTTGAACTTTACTAAGAACTATGTTTGAACGATATCCTATTGACATTATTTTGTATGTTTTCTGAATTTTCTGGTTTTTAATATGAACATTTGTTCTGCGGAAGTATTCCATTCCATTCCATTCCATTCATTCCATTCCATTTTCCTCCTTCAGTATGATGAGACCGATCTTTTAATTGACACTGTTTATATGTTTGACAGATAATTGGCCTCTGTATTCCCTTAAATAATTGAACAATTACTGGTTGTTCCTTAGGGCTTTGGATGGTCATGTTCAGTCATTCGTTCGAGAATTTTCAAGTTGTTGTTTTTATTGTCATTTTGTCGATGAAGTTTGGTTGTGCCAATGTCTCGTCCGGTAGTCGCAGAATTAGTTGAAGGTATAATAAATGCGTTATGATGTCTTGGAAAAGCGCGAGATGCGGCTTTTCTGTTCACAGAACGGAAGACAAGTCAATGTAGCTCGAGTTGGCCTTTTACGATTTTTGATGACGTAGCGAACGATTAGAATGGTGAAATGGTAGTGGTGAATAATTTGGCGTATCCCCGCTTTCCGAAGACATAATTTAGTGTTGGCATCTCGGTTCAAATTTTGTGGCGTCTACAAGTCGTATTTCTGGAAAAGTTAACATCGTAATATCGATGAATATTGAGCGTGGTATTATAAACGCTGTGTTCTGGCTGCACGAACTATTTCTCTCACTAACTAAGCGATGAGAAAATTGCGCACTATATCAGCTGAGAGTATTGTAATTTTCTTTTAGTATGTTAGCATTAATGTGAGGTGTCTAAACGTGTTGTGATATGTGTAATCGTTTTTCTTTGCCGTGATGTTTAATGTTTCGATTTGCTACGGTAATGCGTCGCCACCACGGTGTTTTGTAGCCTGGCTGCGTCACAACGCTTTACTACATACATGAACGCTGTATGTAACATATTGTATCTTCACATAATAATCTACTGCATCGTCTATTAATTTAAGGAAGTAATATTTTATTGTTGATATTTCTGGGAACTACTGTGAGTAATGTATTCTGACGATATTTATGGTGCATTTTGCACTGATAATGTATGCTGCTGTGGTTTTGTCTGTGTGCATGTGGCTACACTTTCATTTACAGAGAGCAGTTTGCTGTATGGTGCGCTTTATTTTTCTGAGCATATCAAGCTGCTCGGCGAAACGAGCAATGAGAAAGTGTTGCTAGAAGACAGCCTCTACTCTCTCTCTCTCTCTCTCTCTCTCTCTCTCTCTCTCTCTCTCTCTCTGCACTTACAGAGGCGTTTTCCCATGTTTTTTGTGATCTTTTGTAGCTTGGCCTTGGAAGAAATGAACGGCCCCTTTTGACTGACTAAGAGTAATCGCTGTGTTCGTAAACAGCACTTTTATCTTCCATTTGATTTGGAATTAACTGTAGTTCACTACTTGTAATTTAATCTTTGGGTTGTAGTTTGATGATGAGTTAATTCATTGAATTTATTTTGAGGATTACTTAATAGTAAATGCCAGTTTTTAGTTTACGTATTTAAAATTTAATTGGTTTGGTAATTAATTTTTGTATTTTATGATGAGGACTGTGAAACTTTGTTGGTATTTCTCGCACAATTTATTATGATAGCTGAAATGATTCCGGGTTATGCCTTTCTTTTGATTTCGGAGATTATTAGCAGAGTAAAGAAAGTTTAACATTGTAATTTTTGTGTTGTTTGTTTTGATAAAAGTACTGCTGCGGGACGCTGAGAACACACGTGATTGTGCAAATATGGTAGCGATCAGAAGATAGAAGCAACTATGGTGAGACGCGGAAATCGACGATCGGCGAATTTATTTGCCAGTCAGATAACCCAAGACTGTTAATTGGCAATTCTAGGATCCCACGGGTCATTAACAACTGTTACTGGTCGATAAGATTTTTGCCGTGAGCGAAATATTATTGGCAGCTATATAACGACGATCTAACCGTCTTGAAGATAACGAACCCGCATTCTGTTTTATTAGCCCAGAAGACGCGCAATTGCTCAACGGAAATAATCGTGAACGATATCACGGGCCGGTCATTTGTCACCTTTCGGATGGAGTGAGACCAGACTTTTAGAGAGAGGCACGGGGAGCGGCTGACCTGTGGTCTTATTACGAAGAAGTAAATGTGAGGTCTTTCTTTGATAACCAGACACTCCGTGCTGATGAGCGAAAAAGTGTTCAGTTCCCGATCGTGTTTGGTTGCGCAAGCTTTGTAACGATGAGCAAACTAAGTGGGAGGCTTCGAGTTTGTTTGAACGCCAGAGCAGATCTGATGGAACCGACTCTGTTGCTCAAAAGAGGATGTGCTTTGAAGAAAGCTCTGACACGGGCCATCCGTGGAAGACGAATATCGTTCACCGAAGGTTTCCGGTAATATGAGAATTGCTGTGTTTATGCCGCTGTGAAGAGGCGGGCATGTGGTGTACTGGTAATGTCTCGCAGTAGTGGTTTGTTTGTCGTGAACGACTGTTTGTGGTGCTGGTCGGCCATGATTGCGATATTGAGTGCGGTAGGAACGCGTAATCGAACGGTGCGCGTGAATGGTAGCGAGAAGTTTGAAAGGAAGTTTTTAACCAATACTAGAAGCAAATATGTAACGACACTAAAGAAGCGCTTTTAGGTGGAGACCACTGAACAACAACGATACAGTTCGTAGTATCAAGAACATATGCAATCGTAATTGAAGAAGACCAGTTCGGTATTTGTTCATTCTCGAAGCGAATTTACGAAGCTAGAAGAAGTATTTGAAGACCGGTTAACAAATGCGATTACGAGGCTATGCTGAAAGTGTGAAAGTGTTTAACCGGACTGCGGTTATATCTTGCTGGGGACAGGGTCAGGGTAACGAATGTGTTAGAACGACAGGACGAACTAAGCATGACCTCTTCATTCATATGAGATTCCTTTTGGAGTGAGAACGATGAGGCTCAAGAAGTGGAGCCAGCGGGAAGGTGAAGGCGACCAGGCGGTTCATCGCCCTTTAATTTTCCGTTGCGGTCTGAAAGATGGCTCAGTCGAGAGACTGTGACACAGGAAGGTAAATGAAAGGCGATGATCTGTGGCGTGTTTGCGAATTTTTGAATGGAAATGTGTCTATACATCAGTGATTGGTCTGGTAAGGATTCCGTGGAAGTTGAAAGACACGCAGCTCTCTGCGGCACGAATGCCGACTGTTTGATCGATGACTTTGCTGAATTGATGGTACGATGTAATGACGAAAGTCCATATCTGTGGACGTATATCTTAACCTGACATCTAAGTAGGAAGCGCAGAAGACTTAGGTTGCTTTAGTTTTGAGCAAGTTGGCAAAAGTGTGACACTATCCAGAAGCGAATGACATATTTAGGGCATGTCATTTCACAAAGAATGATAAAATCAAACGACAGGCCAGGCGGTAACAGGATTTTGCTTACGCAGATTTCGGTAGATTTTGAAACGTAATGGCTCAAGCAGATTCGTGTTTTTCCATTTTTCAACGTGCTCTGATAGTATTCTGAGGATGATATTTGTTGAGAAACGTCGCTTGGCATTCAAGCCATAAAAATCTTTTAACAATCCCCCGGTGTTGAAGTTTCGAATTTGATCGATGCCTTTCGTTACAGGCATGGTAATCTGGACAGCCACGAAGCTAGGCGTTGCCGCCAATGTTGGATGAATTTAAAATTTTGGTGTAATGACTGCAATCAAATGAACGCAAGCTTGCGTGTATCGACTTATCACACAAGTAATATGTAACTACAATATTTGAGCGATGTTGTGTTCTTTGGCGCGATACGTCTTTGCAAAGAAGCAATGTTATCTGGCACAATCGAGTTTTGATGCTAAGCACAAAGTATATAGAAGAATTGGGCTGAAATGGGTAGTAACATGCCCACTTAATAAGTTTTCTGATGTGCATGTATGTTATAATATCTGGAGACATGTATCGACTGAATAGTCCTGATAGATAACAAACGAATGAAAGATAGTCTTGGCTCTGCTTTTGTTTCTTAGAAGAAGACTGACAGAAGGATATAACTGCCTTTACTGACTATGAAACAGAAGGTAATAATGTTAGTTAGGAAAGATGGGCTCACGAACTGAGAAAATAATTGAAGACAAGAAGTAGATACATTTACAAATAATACAGCCTGGCCCCACTACGAATATTGGGTGTTCACAATATCACTCTCATCTACAGATGAGACGCTATCAAGCTATACTGGTTTATTCTTTTGGAGAAGAATATGTCGAAAACTTTGTTAGGAATTGTTCGAGACATGTACTTCTAGGAGTGATTTCATGAAGCTGGGTGCATTCCCATTCTACAGCAGAGATGAACATCTTAATGATCTGGTATGACCCTTAGACACTCATGGTGATGGATGTTTTGGTGTATTGCATATGTACTTTTTAAGATTGCTGTTGTGGTATGAGTTGTGTTTGAATGACTCACCTTTCTGTCTGACGATTATTCATGGTAAATAATTCTTCTTCACCTGTATGGCACTTATTTCAGGAAGGTGTGACCGAGCACTCTTACGTTTATTCTGCAACACTAGTGAATTCTGCGACCCGGCACCACACTGGGCACTGAGGCTTTGCTAGCGATAATCAGAGGAGAAAACGACATAATCTTGCAAAGGGGATTAAGTAACTTTCTAACTAAAAGAATTGATAAAGAGTGAGCACTGCTGGACTATGCTGATAAACTCTTTCTTTTGAGAGAATCTGCTGTCTTGTGGTTCAATTTCAACTCCCCTTTGAGACAAATCGGTCAATTTTGTGACTGCATCATTCGCGCAGCTCTCATACTTCCCATATCGACAGTTGTTGAATCAAACTCGAACTGCTGATCTCATGATAAATCATTTCAATTATCAACACCAATCTTCTCTCTCTCTCTTCTCTCTCTCTCTCTCTCTCTCTCTCTCTCTCTCTCTCATAATCGATCAGTGAATTTCATACTTATTCACTGTAGAAATACTTTCAAATTCATTGCGTAACGTCACTCATTACATGCCTGCATTGTTTACAGTAATGCAGAATTATAAAATTGAATCAATTGTGTAAAAGGATCAACTGTGGCACATAAAATGATGCAAGTAACTCTAAGCCAACCAACTAACCAACAACCAAATGAATAAAACGATCGTAACTAAACGGCGTAATTCAAATTATATGAATGCCTATAGATACGCTCGAAAAACGACCTCAGTCGTCGCTTCGTGTCGTAATATTCATTAGTAACGAAACGAAATGTTTATAATCATCGCCAGTGTAAACACAAAATAAGACGATTATATATTTATATATCAAGCTTACTCGAAATAAATGCGAAAAATGAACATGTATCAAGCGCACCCCTGACCCTTCCTGCGGCATGATAACTTTATTAAAGTATACCTAAACATATCACGATTGTAAAGAAATCATAAATTATGAAAATAAAAAAATCAATCATCAAAATGTTCAGATACAGAATCAATGTAAAACCTTTATCGCTCTTTTAGGAAAAATTCTGTCCATTATGTCTTTGATTATGGTAGCTTGACCAATGTTGAACTCGCGACGATTATAAAGAAGGTAACAGCGCAGCCGCAAGGCATGACATTTATGATAGAGCATGATAGGAAAATCTCGGTCTTATATGAAAAGTATGAACCTCTTCTAGCTTTGTGAATGATGCTCAATTCCAGTTCTGAAAACTGAAGATAACACAATAACTGACTGATATGCACTTTTAATTAATTAAACGCGTAATGAATAATGAGTTTGTATTTTAAATTGTAACAGAATGTTTCCAATTCTGGCTGGATGTGGTACGTTAATGAAAACTACTATGTTTTGTTTGTTTTTACAGTCAATCTTGGCATTCAATCTGTTGCTGAACACAAATTTCGTCGTCAGCAAATCTGAGCGCAATTTCTGGCAAACGGTAGTACTGCAATGGTTCTTACCATTCTTGTTGTTTACGTCATCTGGAAGAAGGCGGGAGTTCAAATGTTACGAAACGCCTGCACCGTCGTCAAGCATGATGCATTCCCTGAGCGTGTTCGGTGCAGTCACTGAGAACAGTCGTACTGCGAACGAAGTGTCGACTGTTCCTTCTGGTACGATGGCCTTATTATCTACTATCGTGAGGAATGAATGAGCTGACATCAATGAGTTGATGTGCGACGTTGAGGATCACTAAGGTATTTGGTTAACTATTACTTTCTGTGATCATGCCATAATGAACTATATTTTTCTGCGAGTGACTTCAAGTGTTCACAACACATTCTGGTGTGGCTAATTTCACTGAAATTATCGAAAAGCGACAGCAGGTTTACCTGCCATCATGATACGTTGTATTCCTTGTATTCGAAGGAAAATTGCTGGCTCGCTCCATCTTCTGTTTGATAATTCTAACACAATTTCTGTTGAAATATTATGGGCATTCTTCGGCACTGGCGATCATTTTCTGATTTTTGATGACTTACTTATTATGAACGGTCGCCGCAACTCAAGCGGTACGGATTGAAGCCGCTCTTTCGCTGGCTTTCGGCATTATCGTGTCGCCTCAAATAGACGTGTAAGCGACGCCTGTAAGGCAATGATCGCTTACTACTTTCGCTGACATGGCACGCTATCGCTCTTGCGGCTTGGAGGCGCCGATCGTGCAAGCTGCAGCGAACGCTGTTGCGCCAGATCTGCTCGGCTGTGCTGATCGATGGACTCTGTCGAATGTAGCTGTGGCGGAATACTGTATCATCATGTTCTAACGATGACGGCGCTAGTTTGATGATTCTGAAATGACTCATATGCAAACAATCATTTAACAATGTGTTGATAGCGTAAAATAACATCCTTTGTTTACTGCGTGCACTGCCCGTACAGCTAACTACTCAAATACCTTGAATTGAATTATCTTATTTAAGTATATTTTATCTTTATTGGAAATCTGTGTCAGCAAACCAGTTTGACTGAGTTCTGAATGATTTGCATGTCAACAGTTCCAATATTTTTAATAGATTCTCTAAAGTGTAATCTCATGCGACCAACTTAATTTATTCAACTTCAAAACTACAAAACTCTATATGAACCCTTAAGCATGTGGAATAGTGCATAAACTTGATTCTCTCCCTACGCTGGCACGAGAGCGTATTGAACTGCTGTGCAATACTGGGTACGTAACTCCTTTGTAGTGGTCGCTATAATAATTTCAAACATACGTCTTTGACTCCAAGCATTGTCACCATGATTAAATGCGGTGGTTGTAGGAAATGAAGAGTTTCTCTGACCTGTGTTCTTACAGATGTTTAAGGCAGGAATAACATGTTTATATTAAAAATATGCAAATTTGTATAACACTTACATCGTCTTACTAAAGCTCACTATAGCAACATTTCAAAAGAAATCTTTATCTCCCTTGTGTGGATCCTCTTCACTCACAAAACAGCATCAGTCATATCCTGATCTTTCAGGGTTATATTTAAGCTGTTGGTCTAGAAAGGATTATTAATATTATTATTATTATTATTATTATTATTATTATTATTATTATTATATTATTATTATTAATCTGAAACTGTAACATATACAATATAAAGCAAATGCTTTCTTTACAAAATTTCGTCTTCTGGAGAGATGCAGATTGCATAAAGAGAGGAGGAGAAGAGAGAGAGAGAGAGAGAAGAAGAGAAGAGAGACTTTTCTTCCACATGGTCAGCTTCCTTTCATATTTCAAGCTTGGGAAACTTAAGGGTCGTGCTGTTTCAGATCATTAGCATCATAACGTTAAATGCTGAATCAGAATCCTAAAAAGCAAGAATAAAGTATTAAAAACGCCTTCACTTAGACAACAAACTCATAACTTCTTTTTGAGTTTGGAAGAAATCTGCTACATAGTATTCAGCAATATCCAGTTGAGACTCTCCCATGTTCTCTCTCTCTCTCTCTCTCTCTCTCTCTCTCTCTCTCTCGTTTCCATGCATAAACTTACACACGCACACTCACAAAATGCACACAAACACATACATACACAGACACACACACCTAAATACATTCTTAGAAATGTATTTGCACAATCCCTAATGCAATGACAGTAACAAATTCCTTAATCTTTGACCCATAGTATGACCTTGACCAGTCGTATAGTTCAAAATTTGGTCATCATCAAGTTACTATTGAACTTTCGACCTGTAAGTATAAACTGACCATTTGATCAATGCATATAATGCTGAATCCTCATCACGTATGGAGAAATATGTAAATTTTGCAGTAATTATCTTAAAAGTTATTAAAATGATAGAACTTTAAATAACTTGAGCTTTATCGGACGAACGAGCATCTAGAGAGAGATAGAGAGAGAGAGAGAAATATCAAACACTAGATGCCCCGGATGGTAATATGGGAACATAAATATTAATTAATTGTTAAACATCGTGGCTTACTGATGAATACATTTGTTTATCTACTTGCCTATCTACATCCAAATCTACATTCTTATTGACATATATTTCCGTGTGCTCACAGTACTTAATATGGAGATCTAAAATTCTAGTTTGAGATGGTTGTCCACAAACCTGGAATGTGCAGACCCAGATCAGCATCTGCTGCTGTGTGCCTTAACAGACAATGGCAGGTTTACCAAATGTTAGGACCTTGTTATACTGCGAGACAAAGGACATGTGATCTGACTTTTACTTGACATCACTAATAAAATTCATTTCATATAATCAGAAACACACACAAACACATACTGCCTCAGTGCCTCAAGCACATTCGGAGGTTACTGTGAATACAAACATTGCCTCGTAACCAGACGGTGAAGCCATGGGGACCTGCTGTCTGCATTAAAAATGATCATATCACTTGCTGAAAATGTGGTTGTAACCCCATAGAACTTGCCATCAATCATTAAATCACTCACTTACGCCATATAGTGCAGCAGATTGCTGTAAAAATCGTTCAGATAGTGAAACAAGCATGGGAAATTTGCTTTCACCAAACATTCCCTAAGACTACGCTCTCTTAGAAAAGGCGCTGGCCACCTGAAAATCCAAGATGGCGGCTATTTTCAAAATGGCCGCCATCTGTGTTGATCACTGGTTTAGGAGCATCTATTGGATGGAATATGCCAGTTTTTTTTTAAACCTCGACTTTAGGTTATAAAATGTTTCCCATACCACATTTTATTGAAAACCCTTACTAAATGAATTGTAACCAAGATGGCGTACAAAATGGTTGCCATAAAAGTTTTTTTATCACAGCGCTAGTGAACAGAGACCAACTGTTTTTATTTAATGGTATATTCATGTGATCAGACAGTTTAACTAATATGCTATTTTCAACTGAAATAGTAATGGTATGGTCACATACAACATTGTGTCTAAGACTGTAACCATAAAAGAAAAAGAAGAAATACGGACTAAGCATGACAATCTATGTATAGGTCTCTCAACCTACACCTTTGAAAAATTCGAGGATAAGAAGGTAGGCATAGCATGACACGTTGGATGCTCAAGCTAGATTATCTACTGAAGAGAGGGCAATATTTATCTAGACTTCACATTTGCAAGTGCACAGAGCTGTGCAGGAAGACCCAACATGCACTTGCACCTTTCCGACAGCCTGCTTTGCATCCACATTTGGTAAGCTGTTGGCAACTCTTGGCTAAGGGCGAGTTGGTTGTCAGAGGACTTGCCATGCTTCACCAGACTTTTGCCATCCCCACTCAGCAGGGTTCTCTGGCTGTGGCTGACACTGGGTGGCCTGCCCCACACACAACCAGCCTGGTACGCTTTTTTGCTTGGTGTGTTGGAGGAGAGCTCCTGGTTGGTGGAATGGCCTCATGCCCCTTTGTTTTCTGGCAAACATATCAAGTCTAGACATCCTGCAGTGCCATCACGTGCTGGATCTTTCACGCAGGAGAGGAAGCAATGACATGGTTACCTTCAAATTCTGGGCTTCTCTTCATTGAAGCGTGATGAGGCTGACCACGTCAGATTCACTGCATCATCTATTTCCTGGGTGACTATGACCTTGTCTTCCTGATACTCCAGTGTCTGCTGTGGCCCCAAGATATCTGTGGGTGGCTTTGGTATTTTTGTTTGGTGGCACAGGGTTCTTTGTTTGAAAGGGAAGCTGGTGAGATGTTTGTGAATGTGTCCAGCAATTCAGGCACCGACCTCACTTTCTCAGATGCAAACTTTAGGTTGCTGTCTTTCCTGCCAGTGTTCTCCTTGGTGGGGTGCTGAAATATGGAATGCTAGTTCCATGGAAGGAGGTAGTGGCAGTAGTTGCAGATGGGTTGTGGTCGATGTTGTCCATCACTGCAGTGGTGAACAACCCTTTTCTCCATGTACTGGGGGACAGACCACCCTCCTCCACATATTTGCTAACTGTGGCATCTCCTAACTGTGCAGAGACCTCCAGTACTCTGTCATAAGAGATACTGAGGCCATACTGATGTAGCATTTCAGCCAGGTTTCTCTTCCTGGTTTTGGCATGAACTGAGAGTCCCATGTAGACTGGGAATGGTGTTTCTCTGTCTTTGGAGTGTCTATGAGTTGTTGCTCCCTCTTTGTATCAGGAGTAGCAGTTGAACTGCATGAGCTGTGCAATGGCCTGGTCTGACTTTGATGCTCCAAATCATAACTGTGACTTGATGTCAGCCCCATGCTCAACCATCCCTACAAACTGGAGCAGGAGAGGAGGCACAGAATTTCGTACACAAGCCTCAGAAAATGTGCCCATCAAACCGTGACTGATGATCAAGTATAGACTTTCTGAGAATATTTGCTGCTTTAGCAATGATAACTGCCTCTGAAAGATCAGATGATTGAGCAAGTGCTTTTCCCATCCTTTTGAAATGCAAGTAATACATCTCTGCCAGATTTATGAGCCTCAAGTTCTGGATTTCTGCCAGAAGTTTGTCTTTGAGTCTCGTGGATTTACACTTGGTGACTCTACACCTAATTGTTCCAGACGTTGTTGGTAGGGTGGCAAATATCTGCCAGCCGAAATGTGACTGGATCATCTGAACAAGGTTGTTTTCAACAATGTATGTCATCAGTTCTGACAGAACTAGTGGATACACATCTGATTCTGACTCAGTGCTACCTTGGTCTT
Organism: Macrobrachium rosenbergii; assembly: GCF_040412425.1. Lineage (NCBI taxonomy): Eukaryota > Metazoa > Arthropoda > Malacostraca > Decapoda > Palaemonidae > Macrobrachium > Macrobrachium rosenbergii. The sequence continues at coordinate 33,843,554 of NC_089770.1, read as the reverse complement.
TCTCAAGGCTCCTCAGGTAGGACCTTTTTCTGTTGTAGAGGCACAAAGACAGGCATGGTGATACTTAAACTCCTGTGCAATGACATCCCCACCAGTCAACAGCAAGGGCTTGCCATCACTAAGTATCTCTGCACATTCACGCAATTTCAAGTCAAGGCCCTTAGTACTAGCCTGTCTGAGATCAGATGCAGGTGCCACTTTCTCTGAAAATGCAAACTTCATTGTCATGACTGGTTCGGCGCAGTTTTGCGACTAGTCTCAGTGTTGCTGGTCTGGTCATTGGATTGTCGCTTTCTTGCACGGTCCAGTTTAGTGTTGTTAAACAACAAGCGACAGTTCACATGGTATTTTGCTGCATTTTTCCTGAGTGGCCTCTATGCCATCACCTTCATCCAGCCTTGCTGGATCCATTATCAGTGGCATTTCATTAATTTCACTGAACATGGGATGTTCCTTGCCAGCATTGTGTACCCATCATGGTCTAGGACATGATGACTTGGAGGTGATGTCAAGTGCTCACCTCTTTTGTCCTTCTGACAAAAGACAACACAAACTCCAGTTTGTTTTCTACTGCTCAATATTGGATTGGCATCACATTCTGCCATGATTTCACTTTTGATTAAGGCCGAGGGTTATCCTTTTACCACCTTAAACAAGCACACATTCCTGTATGGGATTCAACTAGGTTCGGTCTCCCCTACACCTGGCCGATCATTCATCCAGTGCCATTTAAGTCCCGTGTGATCTGTACACCATCCGGGTAAGTACATGAACCATCATGTACAGCCCCCCACCACCCTTGGCTCGGCTCTCCCGGCGCTGGCACATCCTGTCTATTCAGGTGCGGCTATCTAACTATAGCTGGTCTGGGGCTGTTAGAAAGCATTTGGGACACTAAACTAAACTATACTACAACTACTAGTCTAAGACTACAGGATTAGTAAAGCTGGATTAGCTGGCACTGAACCCCATGCTGAGTTACACAGCAGTGATGTCACCAGTGTGCCCTGGTTGTGTGCAGACATACACTCTTTTACATTTATTAATTTTCCTTCAAAATTGATGAGTTATTCGAAAGATGGCCTCATTAGGATCTAAAACCACAGAAACCAAGATCCATGCTTAAAACGATAATTGTTGAACGGGCATTATTTCTCATTATAATTATTGTTTCTACCTTTTCTTGGCAGCCATATAGCCCCCATATTTAAAGGTAAACTGTACTGGGAAGCTACAGAAACATAATATTCACAAGAAATAGTATGGAAGAGCTTTACCATATTGCTAGAAGCAAATACATGCCATTCTAGTGAAAAAATTAGCCAAAATCTGTCGATACTGGCCGCCATCTTGGAATTTGCCGCCATATTAAATTTTTGCGTGGCCAGCGCCCTTTTCTGAGTAGAGGGAACTTTAAAAGCACTTGTGCAAAATTTCATGCTTGTTTCACTATCTGAACGATTCTTATGAAATATGCAATTATCTGCTGCACTAATATTTTTATTCTGAGTAATTATACTTCAGCTTTTTTTTTTTATTATTCCATGATTTTATGAACTGCTTTTCATCCTTTGTAAATGAGTCCTGAAAATCAGTTATTGTAATTATCATATGAGTAAAATCAGTTTATTGAATGAAAGTATTGATTAATCAAACTCACATTATATTCGTATTTCGAAACGAAACTTTAGCCTGGGTTTTGACGAAATTTTGCACCGACTTCTTCTCTGTTCGGGTTTATCCGGTGTAGAGAAAACTCAAACAGCTACGAATTAATGCCTGTGCAAATATGTTTTACAGAGGAATAATTGTTTCTTAACGAGTATTGGCATAACCTGCAGGCAACAGGCTCCTAAGGATTTTCCAAAAGAGCGTCAGCGACACAATCGTAGTCAAATCAGCTCACAGCTGCGATTCAGGAGCAGAATGCAAATGTCATCAGCCTCCACGAGACAGCTCGCGTTACGTCCTTGTTTGGTGCTTATATCTCATCGTTACTTGGTTGCAGTCTCGGGAAACATTGTTGGCGGAAATGGCACAGAGGAACTGGGGAACACCTCATTATTTTGATTTATTTGTGGATTTGCTTTCTGCAAATCTGCAATGCCATTTTAAGTGCAATGCAGTTCTATTTTATGTACTAAATAATTTCATGGGAATTTTTTTAGATATTTTACAGAACAAAGGATCTTCCCTGTCTGGTTGAGATCACGGCTCGAGAGCCATTTCCTCCGATTCAGGACATTACAGGCGATATCACACAAGGCGTTTACATTGAAAGGAAGGCTAATATCATCATGTGACGCATGACCTAGCGGAGAATATAGTAAATCTGATAATTGAATAGGCTTACGGCTTTTAATATTAGATTATTTCTTCGTGATACTGAATGGGACCATTGGGTTGTTAAAGAATAATAGTTTAATGATTGAAATTTCATGTTATTCAATTAGGATGCCCGTTAAACGGCTGAGCCGTAATCCAAATTTGCCTAGAAAAGTGAAAAGTCACTATATAACCTCACCAATGCCATTCGTTGTGTGATCCCTCAACTGCAGCCTTTGTGGGGTTACAAGAACATATTTCTAGTCTAGGAAGTCTCAGTATGACACGGCTCTTTTCATTCTATAAATACAGAGTTGTCGTTTTATTATCCTAATACCAAAATACACTTTTAAGTTTTCTCGTCATATGACGATTAGAAATTGTGACCACACTCAATTTCTGTTCCTGCGCAACGCTTTCTTTTTTTTTTTCTTTTCATGTCAGAACGTTGGCAGTTAATTTGATGATATGCGGCAAGAGGAGCAGTTTTCACAATGATCAGTATTGTGACGTGATCAATGATGAGAGCAAAACTATGCATCGAAAATAATTCTCTCTAATATTTAGAAAGAGACTCTGAAGAGATGAACAATGAATGGGTATTGGACGGTTCCAAATAATCGTAACTACCGAGGAGCTATTATATCATAGAGTAAGTGGCGTTAATCTGCCTGAGGCAAGAGAAACAATCAGCAGGAAAAGAAGTAAAAAAGAAGAATGTCCAGTTCAGCGAACGTAAATCCCTGCAACCATTCCCAGAGGCCAGAGCAACAAGAGCGCTCTCGTCTTGACTCATTCCTGACAACAGACGGCGTCTGCTGAGTTCTGCTCTTCGGAGAGAAATTCCGCTAAGTTCGAATATTTTCGAGAAGTGTAGAAACATTTTCATAAAAGCATGTCTATAAATTTAATTTTTTTTTTTATTACAATCAATGACCACAATTTGGATGTATATTCTCGTTCAGGGTTGTTCACTAAAATGAGACACCCCTTATCCAAAGACCAATAACAAATAAACTAAATTGTGACCAAACTACATAACTACCGAAAGATTACAGAAAAATGATAATGAGGCCGTTGGTTTATAACATGTGAACAATTATTTTGATAAAAGACAATCGTTCTAGGCTTTCCACTTAAATAAATAAAAAAAAAAAAACATATCGATTCCAGGCTGAAGAATATTTTATTTAATGTCAGATGACAATTATAGTTATAAAAAACATTAGGATTTTGATGATATCTATTTAAGTCCCCTTAACAAGATACTTAGTATGTTATGGAAAGGGCATGTGGACAGGGACAAGTGCCAATGTTTCAGCCTTTTTAACATTTGTTAAAAAACTACAAAAATCAGGCGGTACCACCTGTTCTTAGAAAATAGATGTTGGAAGAATATCCCTTTATTTCTTATTGAAACTGAGTAATGTGCCGTTTTTCATGTACCATTTCTGATCAGACGAAAATTAATCTTTTTCCTCATTGCCAAATCAATGGGTTTTATTTGATTTTTCGTTCATACAGTTAATTTATTGTCTTTTTCTGTTAATTTGCATGCTAATGAAATTCTCACTCCTGTATGAGAGAGAGAGATAGGGGAGAGAAATTTATATAGTTTGCAATAGGTTGAAAGGTAACATTTTGGTCAAAATACACTTAACTTTCCTGTATACCACAGAATATCACAAATGTGTCATTTGATGTTCTGCATATGATTTTATGGAGCATTTACGTGAAGAGTGGTCTGTGCACTCCCTTCCCATAATTTAAGTTAGCAAGGGTGTGTCTTTGGGTGGGGCATTCTAAAGGTCATTTCAATAAAATATAAGTAGGTCTTTTCGTGAGCTGGGTAATGTAATCGTGGAATTTCTTCCCTCTAAACGAGTGCGAGAGGCTCAAGGTTTACAATATGAGATCAGTCATGTTCTAACCCGCAGAGTTATTTAAAAAAACAAGAAAATAATTTAAACGAGGTGCAACGTTTCTCAGGAGTGGGTAATTATTATTATTATTATTATTATTATTATTATTATTATTATTATTATTATTATTATTATTATTATTATTATTATTATTATTCCATGACAGTAACGCGAATAAAAACCGCCCAAAAGTAATATATTTTCTCTGCAAAGTTTTCCCTTCAAGAAAAGTTCCAGAACTTATAAAAGAGAAAAAAGAGATCTTAGAGAGAGAGACCACTGAGAGATTAACAGCTCTCTCTAGAGAGAGACTTTTCCTTCACGCATAATCGGCCTTCCTTTCATATTTTCAGAAAGGGCTCCAAAAGTTAAGGGTCATTAATTATTCCAGCGAATCCTGCCCAAGAATAAAAGGATCAAAACGCTTTCACTTACCAGTAACATGAACAGTTCTCTTTTTGTCTAGAAAGCATAGATTAGGTAAAAGGGTTGATAATATAGTAATTAAAAACTCATACCCATTATTCAGGATATCTACATAAATGGCTGATTTAAAATTAAATTTTACCTTGAAATATGAATGAAACATATTCATCCCTCAACTACAGGCTTAGTCGTCTTAGGTTGCGCGGCTGGAGTATTGTACACGAAGAGAATTGGCATTTTTCTGGACCTGATCATAAAATACATTATTCGTTCTTCTATCATCTGACGATTATGAAGTGTGATCACACTGAAATCAGTTTTGTGAGGACTGTTGGAAACATTCTGAAGGTTTCTGTACCTGTGCTGTGCATCCTCTGTAGAGCAAAGTACCGTGGGTTAATTCAGTGACAATTGATACAGAAGTTTTCATGGAAGGCAATATGCAATGCATGTTCAATTCTCTTTTCCAAATGTCGACTAATTCCTTGGACGAGATACAGTATTTGTTTTTATTACACAATTTTGGATGTATATAGCTACTGATCATCTCCTCAAATGTGTCTGAATCAGTCCATCATATAATCGTAGCGTATTTGGCATGAATCTGCCTCAGGTAAGAGGGACAGAAAGTATAACAACATGAATGAAAAGCATAAACATCATGAATATGCAATAGACAGCAACAGGAGAACTTAAAATCCTTTGGACAGATTCCAGAAATGCATCGCAGCAAAATCACTTTGTCTTCCCGAATGACTGATCTCTCAAGATGTCTGCTCATATCCACTTTTCATCTCGAGATTTCACTTCTGCCTAAATGTGTTCTCTCCGTCCATCGATTTTACGAAAAGGTCCATAAATCTCTCTCCGCCTTTGTCGTTGAAGCTCAGGTTTTATTCGATGGTTGTGTCAAAGGAGGAAGGTGTGTTGGGGACAGAAATCTTCAAGAAGACCGAAATGTCAGGGAGAAACATCTTCACTACAATTCAGCCTCAACGGGAGACAGACTTGCATCGTAATTTCCGCAAACTAGGAAAAGTAAAGGAATAAATGTTCGTACTTTCAGGTCAACTTGCCATGGAGGAGGCACCATGCCTTGCAACCATGTTCAGACGCTGAGTGAACATTGAAATGGAATCGATTTCTTGAAATGTGACATGTTCATCTCATGGAAGATGGAAGTTACGCAATTCAGGAAATAAGGAAAGCAAAATTCGAAATTACTGAAGGGAGAGACATGAGGAAATTCTCAAAACGTTAGATCTTAGAATCGACGTCATTTATTTCTATGACTACGAAGAAGGGCCTATATGATGAAGGAATGGCGATTAAAGTTATGCTCTATCAACGAGCTGTCAAGAACAATGGCCAAAGTCATATCTGCAGAGCAAGTTACGAAAAACGATTTTCTTAAGCTGTTAAAGAAAATTCATGTCAACCTAATTATGTGGCTGTAACTAAAGAGAGTCAGGCACTGACTGAGCAGTTAATGGAAATGCCTAATGTTGTCGATATCAATTCTGTTGTCTAATGACTCATTTTATGAGTGAATTACCTCGAGGGAAAGAGAGAGAATTTAGATAAGATTTGAGAGATGCTGTTATAAGAAATATAAGGAGATTGTTCCGAGCTTATGAACAAAATTAGAACCTCATGTTACCCCATAATATGTGGCTGCATTTATACAACTATATGGATTTATTGCTAGTACTGTTTCATTGTTGAGTAAAAAAACTAATAAAGGTAAATAATTAAGATCATTATATCATCCTAATGGTAGCTACGTTGATATGAGCTTTAGTTTGACATGCGGGAAATTAAAAGAAAAAGAATCGTTGTGTTCTTTGTTCAGCCAACACGTGAAAATACTTCCCGGTAAGTACGTGTGGTTTTTATTTGCAGGTATTCAGAGTGAAGATTTTGCATTATGGATAACTAACACGCTTCATAGTAAATGCTGACTCAAAATAATCAATTCGAATGGTCATAGACAACGACTGAATCTATGTGAGAAGTAAAAATGTTGGCACTATACAACACATGTCCTCAATTTGTAAATCCCTCGTGTTAAAGTGGCTTGAGGACTCCAGATCTAATACTTATGCAACAGAATTTAAACAAGTAACAAAGTTGGGCGAGTGACTTCCCCGTTGAAAAAGTTGAGAATCTAATTCAAACTCAGGATTAAACTGTCAAACCCAGACGTTGGTAGGAGAGAGAAAAGTTGGAAGTGAGGTGGGATTCTCGAAAACTCCTGTCTTTAAAACTGAATCTTTTTTTTTTTATTTTATTTTAAGAAGAGGAAGCGTCTTCAGATGCCAGACCTATGAAACAAGAATTCTTGTCAAAATTCTTCGATTTGGGATACAGAAAACATTTAATACATGATTTTAGGATTACGTATCGAGAAGAAGTGAGAGACTTAACCTTTATGGAGACTGTGTGGGTCAGCTGGGAAATAAAAAGAAAAAAATTGAAGTTTGTTTTTAAAAAAGCTCAAGAATGTCATACTCTTCCCTCATGTTGTACTTTAGTCTAACTTGAAAACATACAACACATCGTTATCAAGCTGGGAATGAATGATAATGGATAATGTCAAACAGGCGCATGATATTGTCCACATGTTAATGAATCTATGAAGTCATAAAATTAGCTTGAGAACTTTAAAGCCACATTGCTTATCTGATGACTGCTACTTAGGAATAAGGAAAAATAATCAAATACTAAACGAACAGACACCGAAAAGCAATAAGTTAACGAAGTGACAGTTGATGGACTTTCAAAACGAACAGGCTCCTCAAAGATTCAAAGCCACCCGATATTCGGTCAGGAGAAGTTATAACTTGGGCGAGTCCGAGCGGCTACTTATGCACTTATGACACAAAACAGTTTAAAACAACCAAACGCAATTCTGAGGTTCTTTTTGACGAATTGCTCTTACAGTCATCAACAGATTTAATTCAATACTTTTAGAAGTCAAAGCGTTCTCCCAGCACTGTCCTACTCTTATGACACCACAAAAATAAACAGCAAGTGGCTTGCAAATGAGTATTTCAAGATGCCTGTTCTTCAAGGGGCTAACAATTCTTTTGGTGAGAAGGAAGTTTATGAAAAACATTATATTTGAATCACGTCTTTACTGCTACAGGATCTAGTGCCAAGCGATGGCGCTCTTTTCACCTGAGAGTCAAGTTGACGTGACACTGGCAAGGAGGCCCCAACAACGAAATACTCAAGAGCCTCTCATTATGGTGGCCCCAGTATCGCCTCCTCCCCACCCCCACAACAACCGCCTCCCCACCCCGACACATGCCCCACCCCTGCAAAAGATAAAATGACAAGGAAGGAAGTAAAAATTATGACTTAATTAGCAATAAAAGTCTCTGAAACATCAAACAACTTTCTCAGTATATTAAGAAACGTAAGTTCAAATTGCGACTGACTAAACATACCAGTAACCACCGGCTCACTACAGGTCCTAATCCCCATTCGCTCTCCCCAGCCTACGCACAAAGAAAACAGATGGAATTAATCAGTTATAAGAGAGAGAGAGAGAGAGAGAGAGAGAGAGAGGAGGCTATCAAAGAACAAAGGTGAATACTGCAGCTATTTCGTTAGACCCCTGATAACAGAGCAGCGCCCTTTGTTTAGGAAAGCTTAATGTGAAGTTCTTCGTCTTCCATTCAGATCTAATTCCAGCAGAGGCCTCTTCGGGGCTCCGGTAATGAATACCTGTGCTGGGAATCTCCCTTTCAGTGTAGTAGACTTACAGATGAAGGAAATAGTCTTATCTCATTTTATCAATTATGATATGAGTTATTTTTTTACTGGGCGTTTATGCGTTGTTTAGCAATTATCAACTATGTTCCTTTCTTGCGTGTTTTTTTTTTTTATTTTTAGGTGGTGCCATTGACTGGAGCCCCTAGAGTTTGCATCATATAACTTAATAATAATAATAATAATAATAATAATAATAATAATAATAATAATAAATAATAATAATATTATTATTATTATTATTATTATTATTATTATTATTATTATTATTATTATTATTTAGAGCACCAAAATTTATCATGAAATAAAATTTTTAAATGTACTAAACAGTGAATTTCACTGAATTTTCAACCTATCATCTTGAATATTTTCTGATTAAACGAAAAATGATGCTGAATAAAACTGATTAATATGGAATCTCCAGAGACATTTGCTCATCGAGGGATAAATTTATCTGAAACAGTTGATGCCTTTTCACTTTGTCTGTAACAGCATCAGCTTTTTATGAAAAACACAAAGGATTACCTGTCTTGAGTCTTGACGTAAGGTGCCTGGAAAAGGATGCGTTTCCCTATCCTTTGCAGATGAGAATTGAAAAATGAGATATCAATATTTGTAACTCTCAGTACATTCACTGGTTATGTATATCAAGAAAACTTGACGCTATAGCTTAGGAACATTTTATTCTCTCTCTCTCTCTCTCTCTCTCTCTCTCTCTCTCTCTCTCTCTCTCTCTCTGTGCTAATGATTAACACGAGATATCTTAAAAAAGCAACGCATAATTTGTCTTATCCTGGAACAACAACACCATTATAACCAGATGATCTATTTCCTATTAGACACTGACGAACCACCAAAGGTAAAAGTTCCTAATCGCCTGGTAATCAGTCAGCCAAAGTAGAGCAGAAAACAAACACGAGATATTTTCTTCAGTGAGTCTGTGTTATTCATAAACTGAAGCTGTGAATGAAACACGCAACGTTTTCCACCAGAAATGCCTCTGTTCCATTACATCGTCATCTCCTCAGGAAGAAAGAAAGAAAGGAAAAAGATAAAAGAAAGAAAGGAAGCAAGTACAGACTCGGAAAGAAAGTCTGGAAAGGTCCATCCACTGCTGACTGGCCTTTGTATGTTGCATTAGCGTCCCTGGAATCGTTTCTAGTTCCTCCAAAAAGTTGGTCCCTCGAAGGTTTATAAGTTTGTTGGCCCTCAGGACAAGAAAAAAAATTGTGGCGGGAGAGGGACTGAAGTTTAAGAGGACAGGGCTGAGATGGAGAGAAGTGACAACACCAAGTGACAGACAAGGCCTCAGGTGCTGGAGTTTGAGGTGGAACTTGGAGCAACATGAGGAAAGATGCCTCTGAAAGAACTTAGATGTAAAATTGGGCGGAGAAGGTGATTCCACACTTCTCTCAGAACTCTTCATTCCTCAGAATAGAAAGAAGAAAGATGGAAAGTTTTTAACCGGAATGAAGAATTCTTACCCGTATAGATATATAAGATCCAGTAGGCAATGAAAAAAAGTAGTTCGCACTTGAGGCAGAGATGGAAATTTCCCAGCCATAAAAAACGACATAAAAAAAGTTTTCTTACTTTTCATATCACTAAGATTTGTGAAAATCCGAATTAAATGTAAATAATAGATAAAGCTCCTGTTACCGTCGAGAATATTTGCTAAAGCACAAGTAATACAAAGCGTGGGTGTTCAATGGAGATTCAGATGAGGGAAGTCTTTGCAGGAAGTATGACAGAAGCTTTAACAAAAGCATTGGAGAGAGCGCAGGTAAAATTGGTTGCTCATTCAGTTTTCTGGAACAAGGATATTAACTCAAAATATAGACCAAACTCTTTCCATATAATCACACTTTTTGTCCTGCATTTTTAAAAAAACACATTCAGATGATTTTTCTGTTGATGCTAACGATTTATATCAATATTATAATGTCTTTTCTAGATAAAGATTTTAGATGTGTCCAACATCCATTCCTTATCACATGATCAGCGGGCAAACAATCCACGAATAGCAAATACGTTCAAATTGGTAATCCCTCTATTGGGAGCTCTGTACAGAGTTGAAGCTCCTAAGATTTTCATTCTTTTCTCGAATTTATGGTTTATTATTCGAAAAAATGGCCCTGTGCACATGAATTCTTGTTGCAATGGGAGGTGAAAGTTCTTGACGGGAAATGATGATGGTTGATGGTGATGCTGATGACATTACGCCCAGGCCATTTCATTGTAAAAGTGATTTATGTAACAAAGAACGTCATGGAAAGTCATATTGCTAAGGTACAGTCATAAAGCCTTGAAAACAAAATATTATTATGAAATGACGCGCAACGTTGCTGACGACATTTCAATTATTAATTAAAATTATTTGTTTCGCATCTCCAAGAAAATTATGGCTGCAATTTAAGTTAATAACAGTTCATGAAAATGACATCACTGGCCGAAAAACTTGTTTCAATTTCAGTGCTTTTTCCTTAATTGAACTAAACACAAGCAGCAAAAAAGCAAAGTAATAAGCAACCTTGAACTTTTTGAAAAATGTGGCAGGACCTTACAACCAGTCAATCATGGAATAAAGATAATGGAATTTCGTTCCAGGAGTTAGAGAGAGAGAGAGAGAGAGAGAGAGAGAGAGAGAGAGAGAGAGAGAGAGAGAGAGCATTGTTATGGAGTCACTTGAGGTGAAATCTATTACAAAGCAAACCGTAAAGCCATCTTACAAGTGACAAAGAAAATCTTACAATTGTCAAGAGAACAAAAAAGGAAATAACTTGGTTATTGATGAGAGATTTCAATTAACTCTCTCTGAAGCAGAAAACAAAAATTAAGTCTGGTCAGTGTAAAAGGTGTGATTTCCCAACGGACGAGAGATCAAGACAGCGTAAAGGCAGGAGGACAAACAAGGAAAGTTGATCACAAAGAAGAACTGGAATCCAGAACAGCCATAGACTGAAATCTGGAAACTGTTTTTGAAGAATTCCATGAAGTCCTCTTGAGGAATCATAGGATGAAATGCTGAATAAATTCAGACTTATAAAGGCCCAAGAATCTCGGGAGAATAAACAGGACTGAAACTACAGTAATGAAGGTATGGTCTAGCAGTAAGCTGCTGTTGTTGTAGTACTGTATGCAGCTTAATTTATATACAGGGCAATATATCATCAAGGTAATTTATCATGAAATGTTCACCTTTTCTTTCTGGATTCCGATTCTGTTACCTGTCTTTTTATTTTTGGAAATCTGGTAAAATTCACTTTGTTATTTTAAGTTAATCTTTTTTATTTCGTCCATTCAGTTTATGACTATGCATTAAAATATTTAAATCCTTTCATTTGAACTATTACATCGTTGTTTGGTGATTAAAACCAGAATTATTATTTTTATTTCTTCCACTGGTCTGGTAACCACCGTCAAGCGATTGAAGATTGTGAAAACGTAGATTATGATATCATAATTTGGGAAATAATCCCAAAAATAACATACATGGAGAGAAAATCCGTAAGTTTTTATTCTGGCTACTTGCAGTGCCAATACTCATACCTTTTTATCTTTTAAATGAAAAGTTAATAATATTCTATGCAATAAATTTAATTTTTATGTAAAATTTCGTGTGTTTTCTATGGAATATTATTATCTATAATATCAATATCTAACAAAATAATGTAAAATATTAATAAACGAGTCTTTCGTTATATGGTGAAGATGTATCCTTTCTCTTGTGGCTCTTCCTTCCAGCGAAGTGATTCATGAAAGGATGAAAGAGAATATTCAAATGATGTCTTCGAGACTTTCGTCACTCACTCACTGAGGCACTCCTGAATCAAATGGCCTTATTTCCTCTTTCTTCTTTTTCATCTCGGCTTCGAAATAACGCCGTCTTCGTTCCCTTATTAATTAATGAGAGCAAATAATGTGCGTATGAGTGAGAGTGTGAAAGTAGCCTTCGGGTCTGAGTGACAAACTCGTTCCCAGGCAATGGTGGATTTTATCTGGAGGCTGAGAAGAAGAAGAAGAAGAAGAAGAACAGAAGCGAGAATCATGACGGAACAGAGAAAAAGGTATTTGGTGTTCCCAAACCTTAATGAAGGTGCAGAAGGCTCTATGTACAGGTATGGTCTTAAGTGACACGACATGATTGCATTGGAGTTCCTTCAAAATTCACTAACTGGCAACTTAACATGCTCCATATTCATCTCCTATTTCTGAGCGAAAACATGATTATTGCATAAAATAAGGCCATAATATGTTTCATAAGCGTGAAATCTGTCATATATTTCAAAACTGAAGGAAAATATCACGTGTAGCGAAATTTCGGAAAAACAGTTACGAAACATTTTCAGAACTCGTTCACTCATCGCCGATGCATTTGACAAAAATAAGCCATCATCAAACCTCAGTTCAAATGTAAAACAAAAATACTAGAAAATGTGTCATAATATTAATATTGATCCCAATGGAACCACAAAATATGAAATAATCCTATTTGATTGTTTTTACATCTCAACGCTGAAAAAATGTAATTAAGTAAGTACAAAAGTAGAATGCATCCACCGATATCGACGGGTGAGAGGAGCGTGTGAAGCAACCATTAGAGTGGCGGCGCAACTGTTGGTGCAAAATAGTTCTACGATGAGAGGCGACAATGAAATTATCTTGAAACCATTTATTTTATATTTGTCAGTGAAATATTTGGCTTTTCATAAAAATAAAATTATTTAAGTTATATTTCTTAACCAATTAAAAAATGATGGCTTACTAGCAAACATTCGCTTCTGCAATTATTCTTTTGTTAAAGCCGAGATTTTGTTCCTAGGCCTAGGTGTGTTAGATTTCTTTACTTATTATAAATACACTACGTATGAAGTTATCTACACATTCTTGCACTTCAAGTTACCTTATGAATGAATAAATTATACACCAAAAGCGAAGAGAACACTTTTAAGAAAATAACGTTTTAAACCAGCTCAAAAACGAGTGTTCAATAGGCTTTGACATTAACACTAATATATGTTTCGATTAATAGCCATCTTCTACATATAATTAAAATCATCATCATCTTTTATTCTTCAAAGAACAGGTAATCTCTGCAAATATATTCTTTAGTAACAGAGATTACATCTCAGAAGGTTTAGATTATTTTTTTTAGACCTATATATCCATTTGCAACATACAGGCACCTTGAACACAGCCTCAAACTTCGACATTCAAAAAAAAGTTCTTGTAATTCATATTCCTATTTTTAAAATGATATGACTGATGAGTTTATTAGGTCTGCTATTATTATGCTGCAGGTGTAGTTGCGTTGGCTAATTCAAGGAGCAAGTTGAACGCGCTGTCACTGACGGCACCGCTAACCTTATCACATAGTGCGTTGAGCTAAACAGTGTATAATATATATATATATCAATTCAAATCACACATGTTGCGAATTAAACGGATCATACTTATACTGCACAACTATATGGCAATTAGTGACTAGCTGTGAATTTGCACGCTCGTCGTCATGTTTGACGTTGGAAATGAAAAAAAAAATTAACGCTACTTGGCAACGTTACGTTGAGTCCGAGATTTTGGACAATAAAAAAAGAATCATGTCGCCTCAGATTTAAGCACAGCTGTACTACAGTTACTGCAGCACAAAGATTATTTCACGTAAATTCGAAACACAAATGAAGGAGTGCAACAATAACAACCAGCAGTAGAATACAGTTTTATTAATTCCCAACTTTATTAGAATCCCGATATCACCAACAGTCGAATAACTGAAAGCGAAAGATGAACGGAAGAAAAACTTCAGAGAATAAGAATGTTATCGCAAAGGAAGCTTGGCAGGAGAGCTAAAAAACACGACAGGATCACAAGAGAGAGAGAGAGAGAGAGAGAGAGAGAGAGAGAGAGAGAGAGTGAGAGAGAGAGAGATTGTTTCTAGACGAAATAAGGCCATTTGAGTCAGAAGCTCAGTGAGTGAGTGAGTGAGAGAGGAAAGCCTCGAAGACATCATTTGAATATTCTCTTCCGTCCTTTTATGAATCGCTTCGGCGGAAGGCAGAGCCACAAAAGAAAGGATGCACATTCATCATATACATCAGATATAACGAAAGACTTACTTATTATTTTTTTACATTATTTTGTTATATATTGATATTATAGATAATATTCGTTATAAAACAACATAAAATTCTACATAAAAATTAAATTTATTGCATAGAATATTATTAACTTTTCATTTAAAATAAAAAAAGATATGAGTATTTGCACTGCAAACAATCACACTACCGTTAACTGTTCATTTCTATTTGCTCATTTTTGGGAATATTTTCCAGAATTATGATGTCATAATCTACGTTTTAACAATGTTAAATTTCTCAACTGTGGTTACCAGTGGGAGAAATGTTGCCATATCTACGATACATATCGTACATGTACAATAATTTGAACACTTTGTACGGTACCATATGTACTATCGTACGGTTTTGTACGATAATTCCACTACGTCCTCGAAACCATTTATAAATTTTTGGAATATCTATCTTTTGCAGACAACAGAACTGAAAGAAATGTAAATAATCAAGTAGATAACAAATGGGACTTATAAAGAATCAAGTGTTTTTACAGGATTTATTTTTTGTCTAATGTGAAATAAATAATACAATATATCTAAAAGTTTTCATTTACTCTCTCTCTCTCTCTCTCTCTCTCTCTCTCTCTCTCTCATATATATATATATATATATATATATATATATATATATATATATATATATATATATATATATATATATATATATATATTAGGATCTTTTGGTTGTTTTATGGGCGTTATGGTAGTTTGTTTGTTTGGCTAATCCTCCCCCTCCTCTTATTTTCATGTTTACGTCTGTGTTGGCGTGGCGCCAACCTAGTCAGGTTCGGGCAGCATAAGCGAACAGGTTGTTCTCTTGGGGAAGAGAACTTTTGAGTACCAGCAGCAGTTCGACTTTGAGGACGTTTCTTGGGCAGCCGATGTTTGGGCCCAGGCTGGAGCAGCGCATAAAGATGGTTGTTTGTTGGCCGCAGGTGGAGACCTTGTCGGCAGTTTTGGCTCGGTGCAGTGGCCCCGTGTCCTTTGTATTTTGCAGACGGCAGCAGGACGTCGTGATAATTGCTGTCGTTAGTTGGTGGACTTCGCTGGAGATGGCTTTTTTTGTATCGATACTTCTTTTTTGGGATATAAAAATATTGCTTTATTTTTGTGTTTCACCTGGCTCATTTGTTATGGCCTTTTTTTGTTATAGATTTTTATTAAGATTTAATATTAATAAATATTTTTATAATTATTTTGTTATTCCTCCTCCTTTGTGTGTGCGACGATTAGCCAGAGCAGCCCCAAACCATCTAGATCCTGTGTTTTTCTTATAAACATTGGCGACCGTGTGACAGGATTGGCTCTGCTCTGGTTGTCGGAGTTTTCACCACATTGGAGGAGGGAGGTTTAAATTTTTGTAATTTTTTTTTTTTTTTTGTCGATATTAGGATCTTTGGTTGTTTTATTTTTATGGTAGTTTGTTTGTTTGGCTAATCCTCCCCTCCTCTTATTTTCACAGGAGTGTTTACGTCTGTGTTGGCGTGGCGCCAACCTTTAGTCAGGTTCGGATTGTTCTCTTTGGGAAGAGAACTTTGAGCACCAGCAGCAGTTCGACTTTGAGGACGTTTCTTGGGCACAAAAACGAAGATGGTTGTTTGTTGGCCGCAGGTGGAGACCTTGTCGACAGTGGCCCCGTGTCCTTTGTATTTTGGCGAGACGGCAGCAGGACGTAACATTACTTCGCTGGAGATGGCTTTTTTTTGTATCGACTGCTGCTGGTACTTCTTTTTGATATAAAGTAATATTGCTTTATTTTTTGTGTTTCGTGGCCCGGACCTGGCTCATTTTGTTATGGCCTTTTTATTATAGATTTTTATTAAGATTTAATATTAATAAATCTATTTTTATAGCAAACTCCTGTATTTTTGTTATTCCTCCTCCTTTGTGTGTGCGAGCTGTCGATTAGCCAGAGCAGCCCCAATAATATTTCCATCTAGATCCTGTGTTTTTCTTAATAAAACCTCGGTTCGTAACAATATATATATATATATATATATTATATATATATATATATATATATATATATATATATATATATATATATATATATATATATATATATATATATATATATATATATATATATATATATATATATATATATATATATATTAAAGGCAAATAAGTATGTATAATTTCAAATGAAAAATCCATAATTCTGAAGCCCTGTACGATAAGTTTGGGAAAAGTTCATGGCAACACTGAAATAAAAATTAATAATTCTGATTACATTCAATAAACAATAATATGATGGTTCAAATGAAAGGATTTAAATATTTCTATAATTTTTAATACATAGTCATAAATTGAATGGATGTAATAAAAAATTAACTTTAACAAAATGAAAAGACATTAACATTAGACATTACACAGTCATTTTAATTGGTACACCTTTCCAAAGTTTCTGTAGTTACGGCAATAACGCAAAAGAGAGAGAAAAAATATGGGCACTGAAATATTGATGTGCTTGAAAGAAAGCATCTTCAACCCAGCGAGTCATAGAGTCACTAACTCGTTCCTAATATCAGTCTTGATTAATTTGATATGAGGGAAAAATCTCTCCACTGCAGAGTGCGAAGGAAGGACTAACAAATCCAGCAGAAATCAGGAGAGTTTGGGGAACACAGAAGGCGTCCCATCACTATCTTCCATCTTCTTGACTGAACACCAAAACCCAGACAAGTGAGTGATCTCCACTCATCATGACATTGATCATATTCAGAAGTTGGAGAAATTTTGTTAAGAGCGGAATTAAACTTTTAACAGCACCTGCTCGGTCATGTCTATTCAGTAAAGGTAAAATACCATTCGTTCCTTTCAGCCTTTTACAGATTTAAAAAGCAAGTTCTAAATAAAAATTCAAATACCTAATTCTGATTGCAATCTCTCGAAAATATTGTCCTCATCCACTTTACTTCCTGAGTACCATTCCCTTTTTTCTTTCATCAAATTAGACGGGAATTTATCACAAAAAAAAAATCACCGTTTGCGTGAGATAATAAGGTCGATGATATTGTCCTTTGCTCCCGTTTTACATACGTTCAGTGATTATTTTGGGTGTTATTATTATTATTATTATTCGGGTCAGGAAAAGGCAATATTTTAAACTATTTTTAAAAGTGGGTAAAATCATTCGGGCAAATACGATAACAAAGGATTTGAAGGTTGAGGGAAATATGGAAAATTGCAGAAACAGAAGAGGTATCCATTTTCAGGTGAAATCGCGGAAATAACATCCAACTTTGGCCACTTTCTGGCATTTCGTATCATTTTGGTCAGTGCCGTAAAAACGTTGCCTCACATCAAAAACTATCCAATTGATTCTTTCGTATCCATTTTGGGAACTCTGACCCCCCACCCCCCTTTTTCAGACTTTTCCTTTTAAATGAGCGAGATTACTGATTTTTTATCAGTCTTGTCTCTATTTCCTAAAATTGTCCTGAGAAATTTTAAAATATTTTTTTATAAGTAACTGAAAATAATGCTATTTCAATGTAGTTTCTTGCCATATGTAGTACATGATTGCAGAACTGAAGGTGAATATTTGAGGAAGACTCTTGACAGTTCAGGCAGAGTAGCAGGCAATTTTGCTCTTTGTGCTTCGGTGCTGTAAGGATCAAAATAATTATTAATAGATGCATTGCTGGCATAGTTTTCACAATGTCTTGGTCTGAAGGATAATGAAATAAAATATATATATTTAAGGGACATATATATTCGATTCATAACTGCCATACTATAAGATGTGATGAAGGAGAGATAGCTATAAGATGGTACTAGGTCAAGCGATCAGTCGCAAAATCATTGCATTCAGCAAATAGTTTGGTTACTTCAGCTGTTTGGCATGATGAACACACAATATTGGCTCGGGTATGTGAAACAGATGACTGAGTTGATATGCGAGTGCGTAAGTTCGTACGTTAGAAAATACAGATTTTGTGTCTAATTCTGCCCAAAA